>NW_006768809.1:72267-74574 GCF_000204055.1 Melampsora larici-populina 98AG31
AATAAGTGACTAGCACACTGGGCGGCGGGCGCCACATCAACGTCTCACATCAGCCTGGTATTCTGTCATTCCTGCCTGTGTAGTTACATATTACCAGTTTCTGACCAAGTTCCAATCCCATCAGTCTTTCTCCATTACTGATTGTGAAGTGAGTGCTTTTCCAAACCAATTGGGTCCTAAATTTTACATTCACAATCAACAATGACTATGGACAGTCTTTGTCTTTGTTTTGTGTAACTTCACCAAAATATATTCAAGACTTTCATCTACAATTTATTGGTTCAAAAATTTCATTGTCTTCTTGTTATTCTTTTTCTTCTTCACCTTAGGTATATAATATGTACAAAACTTTTGAATCACAGACCCAAAGAAGACCCCAACATAATTAGAATTTGAAAAGTTGATAAACACTCCCAAACTTTAAACAAGAGAAAACACAGTAATCATACAAAAAGCCCAATCTTGATCTTTTTACTTACCTCCAACACTCGGGAATTATTCTCAAAAGAGCACAAACTTCATCTATTCTCATCCCATTCCCATCAATCTCCAACAACTTTCTCATAAATTCATCATCCTTGATTTGTTATTCATCAAAACAAAGTTCACAAACTTCAATAATATTCCAATTCTTGTCACTTTGATTTTCTAAAATATTTTCTAAAGATAAAAGTTTAATAGCATCAAATAATTGTTGCCAACTGATTTCACAAACCTTTAAATTTTCTTTTATTGTATTAAACCAACAATTTTAAACATTAAACTTTAATTGATGACCTCCATAAAGTTTGTAGATCTAATTCCAATCCAGTTTATAGTTTTATTGAAATTGTTAACTTTCTTCTTCTTCTGTGGTACAGTTGCCTCTGCAAAAACCAATAAATGTCAAAACCAATAATGTTGGGAAACCAATACTCTTTTGGCTGAATAAATTTCCATTCTTAGTGAAATTTGCTCTGACAAAACAGATACTCAGTAAAAACTGATAGCTTTGGGCCCAATTCTTTAGGTATTGGTTTCCTCAGAGGCAACTGTAGTACTGACTTGTAGATCCCTTCATCTGAAAATCAAACAAACCAAAAACAAAAAAAGATCAAAAATCTGGACGCAAAGTATTGATTCAATATTGTATTCATTTCAAAATTATGTAAGTAGATAGGATCAATTTTTGATAACTTCCTTTGAAAGATAAGGTTTGAGTTCTGATGAAAGAGCTCCAAAGAACTCTTTAATTACTAAAGCTTTACATCTTTCTAAACAAGTTTCAACTTTTTTTAATAAAAGGATTAAAAATTAATTTACAACTTTCATTGAATCCAATCTCTTCAATCATTTTATCCAAAACTTCTGAAGATGAAGTTTTTTCTCAATTTAATTTCATCTAGTAATTTAACATAATACTAAACCCAAAAAAGAATGAAAATTTGTATTAACATGATTTGATTTATAACTGTAAAAATGACTTACAAGATCATTATTTCATTGAGGAGAAACACTTAACATCTATTTCCAACTAACAAAAACCCTATCCAACTTCACAATTCCAACTTGGCCAATCCCTGTATTATTTTCAAAACTTCCAAATTGTACTGATACTGAAAATCTGATCAATACAATTGAACCATAATGTGATTGAAATGCATTTCAAACAATGAACCTATCAGAATAATCATCTTGAATTAATTTGAATTGTAGTTCAATTCAAAATTGGATTTGATATGATGTTTCGGGTAATCTTTTGAGTTGTGATTTTGTTTTTTTAATCTGTTCTTGAATCCTCAATGATGAAATTGTACTTTTTGACATTTCTCTAGGATTCTTGTATCTTCTGATTCAATTTTTCACATCTCTGTTGAATTTATAATTTCTACTCCAGTTTCTTCAGAAACTAATTAATTTAAGAAACAAAAAATCAGTCGACTTATTCCAAATAAAGAAAATGAAAAAACTTTACATTTATGGGATACAAAGTTGAAATCTCAAACCCAGTTTCATGTCCTAAAATCACTTCAACAGTACCAAATCAATTCTCATTCTTAAGAGGATCAGATGAATGTAGAAGAATAGGTTGAAACCCTTTTTCTTGTATTGATAGATCAAATTCAATAAATTTATAGATTGTATGTGCTCAAATTGGTTGAATCTCTGATACTTGTGGTATACTTTGTTGGAGTTTCCTTTCAATCAATTCAATTAACAAAGGTGAAGATTTAGTCTAAGATAAAACAACAACCATTCCTTTAGTTAGCTCTGTTTTCTTGTGGTGGGTTGGGCCTCCAAACCACTCGATCACTCGGTGATTGAGTG
>NW_006768809.1:74690-284694 GCF_000204055.1 Melampsora larici-populina 98AG31
TATGTTTGAGTGGGGGATATGGAAAAGGCCCTGTAGGCCTGTCAGCACTGTGACAGGCCTACAGTGCCTTCAAACCACTCGATCACCGAGTGATCGAGTGGTTTGGAGGCCCACAGGCCTAGTTTCCACTCGATCACTCAGTGATTGAGTGGAAAAGGCACTGCAGGCCTGTCAGCACTGTGACAGGCCTACAGTGCCTTCAAACCACTCGATCACCGAGTGATTGAGTGGTTTAGAGCCCAACAGGCCTGTTTTCCACTCGATCACTCGGTGATCGAGTGGAAAAGGCCCTGTAGGCCTGTCACAGGCCTGACAGGCCTACAGAGGCTCTAGGTGGTCACTCCATCGCACGATCACTCGGTGATTGTGCGGTGGCTGGGTAGACCACCTAAATCCTAGGTGGTCTACCTTTTAGAGTCAGACTGCCTAGGAGCTAGGTGGTCCAGGCATTGACTAGACCACCTAAGGTCCCAGGTACTATACCTTTTAAATTTAGTGACTCAAACTTTAAAAGGTACAGTAACTGGGACCTTAACGGTCCAAGGTACTTGGAAACCACTTGATCACTGAGTGATCGAGTGGAAAATGGGGCTGTCAAGTTTGACCGCCTAAGCGCTAGGTGGTCAAACTTCAAAAGTAAGGCCACCTAGCAGTTAGGCGGCCAGGCCATCGCACAATCACCCAGTCATTGTGTGATGAAGCTACAGTCGGTCTGGGGCCAAGTTCAACATCTTTTTGGCCCCAGGCTCCGTCGCACAATTACTGAGTGATTGTGCGATGGCCGGGCCACCTAACATCTAGGTGGCCTTACTTTTAAAGTTTGACCACCTAGTCCTTAGGTGGCCTTGTCATTGCAGAATCACTCAGTGATTGTGTGATGAGGCTATGGTCAGCTCGGGGCCAAGTTCAACATCTTTTTGGCCCTGGGCTCCATTGCACGGTATGACTTGTGATATTCTTTTTAAAGCCTATATCTCCATGGCGAAGACTAGCACCACCAAGCTGACAGTTGTAGGGGAGGATGAAAATTGAATGGAACTTGAGTGAATGTTTTGTATAATCTATGTTTTTTTTTGCTATGGTCACAAAAAATTCTTATGTATGCAATGTCAACCATCATTGGGTCTTGAGTGATGACTCTTTTGGCCCATCAACATTTGTATGCACCATATGTTTAAATGTTAGATATTTAAACATATCAACTGTAATGTGTAAGGCTACATGTGCATACACAGTGTAATGGCTGACCACAACTCAGCCACCATTCGAGTGCAAGCATTTAACCAGTCCTGTGTTCTCTGATTCTTCTGATATTATTATTGAAAACCATTCTGTCCGCTTCCTTCAATTCTTTGAATCAACCAAGGTAATATTTGTTGTTCCTTTGTCTTCCCATTACTTCCATACACTTCAGGAAGATGAAGATAGAACATATAAGAACCATGAAGAATCCACAAGAAGCTGATACTAATTGATTCAAGATTGATACATGAAACCTCAAACTAATCAAAATTTATCAAACATTTTTGTTAACCGCAAAAGAAGACTCATATAATTCAAAAGATTTACAGCTCAAGGTTATTCACATTGACTCATGGAAGACGGAAGTACTTGAGATACATGCAGAGATGTTTATGTCTCGTGAAGGGCAGGGCAAATGACTGAGGGGACCCCCAACTACCAGCCTAACCCTTTGCTAAATGTATCTCAGGGCTTCCTGATTCCAATCCTCAAGAAATTACTTTATCAATCATTCCTTCAAACAATTATTCATTAATGCAAATTAACTTATATCAAAAGACTTACAGCTCAAGGTTATTCACATTGACTCATGGAAGACGGAAGTACTTGAGATACATGCAGAGATGTTTATGTCTCGTGAAGGGCAGGGCAAGTGACCGAGGGGACCCCCAAATACCAGCCTAACCCTTTACTAAATGTATCTTGGTGCTTCCTGATTTCAATCCTCAAGAAATTACTTTATCAATCATTTCTTCAAACAATTATTCATAAATTTATATATTCATGTAATTCATACTCAATCATTCAATCCATCAAATATTTAATCACTCATTGTTTATTCACTTTATTCATTATTTCATTGCATCCCCACGCAAATTAAGAAATCTTGATTTTTTGATGAGCATTCCACTAATCAAAACAATGTTTTTCTTACGTAGATGCCAAAACCAGTATCAGACCTCAGAAAGCAAGACCTTGCGGAGTACCAAAAGAGGAAGAAGGCTCAACAACACAATGCCAAACAGGATCCAGTCCGGGATGTTCAAAGAGAATGTGTCAGTCAAAGAATTAAAGCAGGAATCAAAGACCGGTTTGGCTTGCCTGAGGACTGTGATGTTTTCCAAGTTCCTCAATCTGGGGACAGGAAAGAGCAAGTAGTTACCTATGGAACTGTTCTACTTGTGAATCTGGCTGAAAATAAGCTTATACACCCATTCCGATATTTGTTGTCGCTCACAATTTTGAAAAGAAAAAGTTCATGAGCTCAAAACCTAAGTTTTAACTGGTTAAAACCCAAAAATTGGCTGTATTTCCTTGAATTACAGCCAATTTCAAAGTTTTATCGAGTAAAAACTTAGGTTTCACCGAGTTTCACTTTTTCTTTTTCAAAACAGAGCAACAAGAAATATCGGAATGGCTGTATGTGTTGCTAGGTTCAACAAAGAGGTCAAGTCCCTCAAGCTTTATGTTGTATTTGCATGGCTGACAATTCTTGCTGCAGGACCCCGCCAGCAATGACCCTGCAGAAGTGAAACTTTGCAAAGACTTTTAAAGGGCTAACAAGATCATGCAGCAACACTTTGAAGCCCTGGGTGTAATCAAGGAAAATTGTGCAGTCAAGATGGGACCGCTCAACGAGCCGCAAGGTACTATGAGAGCATTTGGTCACAGATCATCTGAGTGTGCTGGACAATATCAAAGCGGAACAGTCATTGGTTTGTTTATCTTCACCTTTTCACATGAGGATCTTTCCAGAAACTTAATATGTTCCACGTTTTAACACCCGCAATCTATGCCAAAAATTCAGCTACCAGCGAGGATCCAGCCAAACTAGACAAGGATGAAGCCCACCAAGATGAACGTCCTTGGGTGGTGGACGTTCATGATGAAAGGAAATGTTCTTTATCTCTATTTGTGTATGATTCCAGCAAGAAAATGGCAGAAGAGACTGATGCCCCGTGTGATCAAGATGATAATTTTGTGAGCAAAGTGTTTTTGTATTGTTTTGAAATTCTTAAGAGCAACAAATTTTGGAATACAAGTTGAAATGAAAGAATTTACTCCTCATTTTACACCATGTGCTGATCTCTTGCTGGAATATGAGTTTGTTCCCCAGATTTACCTCCATACAACAGCTCCATCTCCTCCCATATACTTAATTGTGCTATTTTTGGGTGGAGCAACCCAAAGTGCTTGCATATCCTATTGCATTCGTGCTGGGTATAGAAGTTCTCCAAGCCTTTCCTTCCAGTGTTTCCGTTGCATCAAGCCTTACTGGGTTATGGGTGAAACAAACAGTCAGGCAAACATTTTGCATACAAGCACCAATCTACTTACTTGCTTGGATCCACAATCAAAGGGTCTGTCAATACCAAACCCACCCCCTGAAGATCTGCAACCATTCTTCTTACGTTATAGTGTTTATGAGACCAATGACTGAGAGCTTGCATTACATCATTGACAAAAGGACTTTCAGAACCCCGGAGTTCAAAGTTGTGATTGCTGGTATACTTGCGGTATTGTGTAACATCAAGTACTTCTTCAAAGAAATAAGCACATTCAGTGGTAGCACCGCTTCCTGCATAGACCGGAAAGTTTTGAACCATTGGGAAAATAAAACATGGGATTGAGCAAGCTTGAAGAAAGTGTATTGATTCATTTGACTCACACAAATGTTGAAGAGAAGATCGAAGCCAATTGAAGAATACTAAAGAATATCAAAGGAGATCGAGGGATATCAAAGATGATTGAAGATGATTGAAGATGATTGAAGCCGATTGAAGAATACAAAAGAAGCGGATTTAATCCAATTGAAGAATACTAGAGAAGAAGATTGAAGCCGATTGATGAATACTCAAGGAGATTGAAGCCGATTGAAGAATACTAAAGAAGATTGAAGGTATCAAAGAAGATTACAGACGATTGAAGCCGATTGACAAATACTAAAGAAGATGGAAGCCGATCCAAGAAGATTGAAGTAGGGTGAAGCCAATCAAAGAAGGGTGAAGAAGATGGAAGCCGATTGAAGAAGATAAAGAAGATTGAAGCTGATAAAAGAAGATTAAAGAGGATTCAAGCCAATCCAAGAAGATTGAAGAAGGGTGAAGACGATCAAAGAATGATGAAGAAGAGTGACGACAATCAAAGAAGTTCAGTGTAGTGTAGGTTTTGTTGAACAAGGTGGATGGGTGGAGACTATGACAAAAGATGGATGAATGTGGATGAATGACTGGCCAATATAAGATGATCGGTGATGGTGTGTGGTGTATGGGTTGTGTGATTGGTTGAGAGGTACAGAGGTGGTTTGTACAATTTTCATCATCTAATGTGAAGTTTTCATCTTTGGCGTTTATGGTTTGTTAATTGTTGTTTTTTGATTATCAACATTTGTTTTTTGATTTTCGACTTTTGTTTTTTTGATTTTTGATTTTTGATTTCCTCCTTTGTGGCTTTCCTGGTACTTTTTGTGTCAATGCGACAATGGGGTGACAAATGTTGAGTTTCAAGTTGTAAATCTACTGAAATTTGGGCCGTAACCTGGTCTGAAAGGGGTCTCTGCCATGACTTTTACTCCAGTACAGGGGTTTTTGCCCTGTATTTGAGTATTTTCTGTAGTTTTGTCTTTGATTTTTGAATTTTGCACCCGGGAATTGTGATTTTCGTTTTTGATTTTTGCATTGTCACCTTGACACCTCTTGCATTCGGTACGGAAGTGTCCGGGTTCCAACTTGCCACAAGCAGGTGGAATTGTAGATTGAAGTGTTCCTTCAATATGTGGAGCTGAATGAGTGACAGAGGAAGGATAATGATTAGTAAGTAGAATTAGGAATGATTAATTGAAGGTAACTTACCTGTCGTATAATTTTGCCGATTTCGAAGTTCATTAGCTTCTCCATTGAGTGATTTTTGGACTTTCCGCTGTGTCTTCACAAACGACCCTGGTACAAGTCATGGGAGACTTTTCTCAAATTGACTAGGTGCTCAAAAACTGGTACATATTGATTGAGCTCTTCTTGGCTAAGTGGTTCTATGGCCAAAGCCGGGGTTTTAGTAGACGTCTCTTCAAGCGGAAGACAAGGGTTAATTCCCAGAGGTGTCTTAGTAAGTGCATAGGCCTTGCTAGTGGCCACACATAATCTCTTGAATAGACGAGGAGTGAAAACTTCATGTTCTTCATCGTTGCAGGAGGACCATGTGGAGCCAACAATCACATTACACTCCTTAAAGCCAGTTGATACACCTTTGGGTGGCACTGACAAAATTAAAGAATTGAAGTCATTTAGTGACAAATTTATATGGCGCATTAATTGTGCTTACTGGGAGTTTTTGTGGCCGCAATGCTGTAGGTATGATAGTGCAGTTAGTATACATGTTGGGCTCCCAAGATAAGGGTCCCTTGAGTCTAGTAAGGATATTTGTAGGATTAGTTGAATGACATTTGGTCAAAGGAGGTGAGGGTAAGGTATTTTACTTACAAAGCTCCATCCAAAAGTTGTCGGCTGCACTTCAGCACTAGGCACAGCATCATCTTGTCCAATTCATAGTTGGATTGTAGAGCCTGCGCTTCATATATACAAACCAGAGGCAGATATATGGTTGTTCTTTGGAATGGTTAGGGAGGCCAGCTCTTTTTCAGCGCGCCACATGCCCCACTCTTGTCCCAAGGCTTGGTAGTTGCTAAAGTTGGGTACTGTATCATCAACGTCAGCATCTTGAGCGTTATCATTGTCAAGTGTTGTGTTTTCAATTTCGTGATCTTCTTGTACAATTTCATCATCATCGTCTTCATTGGGTCATGCTTGTTTGCGGGGGCGGGTTATTCCTTGAGCTTGAGGTTGACTTTGGGTTGCTCGATGTTGGCGCACGGTTGTAGTGATAGGCAGAGGGTTGTGTTAAGTGGTAGGTCAAGTTGTAGGTCGAGTGATAGGTCGAACAATAGAGGCAGGCAACTGCCATTTGCTGCCAGTGTCGCTTAGAGATTCACAGTCAGGACTAGGAGGAGGTGGTGAGGAGGCTGCCCAAGCCCTTTGAAGTCCAGGTCGCATGTTGGCAATTAAGTTTGAAAGAATGTGTAGTTTCTACTTGAAGATGGATGATGGCGGATGGGATGGTTGGAGTGGATGATTGATGAGGAGTCAACTTGTGAGTAGGGATGGGAGCTCTCGTAGTGTTATCTGGTAGTGTTAGGTCACGAGTTTACATAAAATGAGGTTCTACGGTGTATAGGTAGTGAGTTTTTGGTCTGGGGTGGTAATTTTACTTGATGAGGTGGTGATTCTTTAGATGTGGTGGTGAGTTTTTTGATTCGACAGTGACTGTTTTGGTGTGATAGTAATTTTTTCATGTGGTGGTGAGATTTTTAATGTGGTAGTGATATTGGTAAGGTGATGGTAATTTTGTTGATCCAATGGTTATATTTGTGTGAGATGGTAAGTTTGGGCTGATCCGATGGTGAGTTTTTTGTGTAGTGGTGAGATTTGAATTTGTGATGGTGAGGTTTGTGCTGAGGTAGTGAGATTATTGCTACAGTGGTACTTCTTTTTGCTTAGGAAATTACGGTACTCAAAGTTGTGTATACTTTGCCGTGTATAGTTTTTTTTTTTTTTGAAGCTAGACACAACCCGGAAAAAGTATATCTTTTGTTCAAAGCTCAAAAATATGTACTTCTGAGCCAGAAACATAGTTTTTCCTGGTCGTGTGTATGTAGTTGTGAAAAAGAAAAAAAAACTATGTGCGGCAAAGTATAGCCGTTCTCAAAGTTGACCCGGTTTTGAAAAACCCGGTTGACCCAGTTGATTTTTACACTGGGTCAACTGGGTACGTGTAATTAAAAAAAACACCCTTTTTGTTTCTCTTGCGCAACTCTTTTGACTCAACACCTCAGCAAACATGCCTGCAAAGCGGAGAACCAAAGTCACGGAATCTCAATTGCCTCAAAATAATTCCCATATACACCCAAACCTGCTGTCGAATTCAACTTTAACCTCGCCAAATACCGTCCAATCGCCGAACGCAAATCTATCAAGTTTCACACCGATTTCGGCCGTTGGAAGTCCAGGTGTATTGCTTTCGCCCTCTGCGTCTTTATCAGGTACCGACTTGTTTCGTTTGGGTCAAGTTTTGGCAACAACTGCCATCTCCAGCGCTTTAACCCCTATTCAGAGTCTGTTGGCCATCTCAAATTTGACTCCGCCATCTCTCCTTACCTCAAACTCAATTTCGTCTTCTCTCAATCTGGGGTCTCTTCAAACTTCAGGACTATCGTCAAATAACTCTATGAACAAGACTAGCTCAGTAATGAACAAGACCACCTCAGTTTCAGTACCTGCCAAACGAGGACGAGGAAGACCAAAAAAATCTGATACACAAGCAAGACCAAAAGATTCTGAAAGTGATTCAGAGGATAAGGCAATCCAGGCTTCATGGTTCGAAAAGCAAACTGACGGCTATTCCGACATGGACCTCATTGCACTATGGTGTTCTGATTCTGACAACTTCACCCGTTGGCGCGACAGGATCCCTGGTAAGAGAGCGGTTGCTGGAATCATTGCTGCTCACCTGAAAGACATGAATCATCGTGAAAGACCTGCAAAAGAAGTTGAAAAGAAGGTAAAATTTCTCTTCATTGTTCTTTCCAATGTTGAATATTGACATAGATTGTACGACTGCAGGTGCGAATGCTGGAGGCTAAGTTCAAAGCCGCTCAATCCAAATTTAAGAACACCGGCGAAGGAATTCTGGACCGCGAGGATTGGGTTAAGAAGCTGAAAGAGATGAAAGTTGTTTCAGTGTCTATGGATAGTGATGGCGAAGAGACTATAACGCGTAACATCTACGAAAGCGGTCAGAAACGTACTCGTAAGGGTGATCTTGGTGATAGTCCTATAGGTATGTACAGTTTTTCTTATTAAAGTTGATCACCGAACTGATCCTGTTTCGCATCTGAAGAGCAAGCTTTATCATTATGCCCTTGGTATTGCATCTTGGAACCTGTGATGTTGGAACAACCTAACATTGTGCCCGAATCGACTCGAGATTCCTTAGGGAATAGTTCGTTCAGCAACCTAGCCTCTGATTTGAATCTCAATCGCCTCAGTAACTACTCATTTGGTGAAGAAGATTTGCAAGATGGAGAAGACATCAACGCCATCAGCAATCCGTTTATAGAGAATGATGGCAGCGTGGAAGATGTCAATCAACAAGGTTCACAATCACCGTCCTCTCAAAGACCAAGCAAAAGTAAGCATTTTGATTTTTCGATTTTTGATCTTTTATTGATTGTTTCTCACCTTTCACCTTGATAGGGGCCAAACCACTTTCTAAGTCACCAATCAAGGATGTTTCACGCGACCCTTTAGGTTTACAATCCCTCATGGGGGAAATCTTACCATCAAAACACGAACGAGCCCGGAACGAAAAAAAAGAACATGAGAAAGATAAACAACAGCTCAAGTTGAATCAAAAGATTGCTGAAGCTATCACTGAGATGTCAGCAAATCGCAAGGACGATCTTCAGCTCAAGCGCAAACAACTGAGGGCCGAACTTGCTACAAAATTGATGGATCAGGGAATGACCTTTGATGAGGCATTCAAGAAAGCTCATATGATGTATCCAGATCGACAACAGCCAACACAAGGCAGTAGCCTCAATCAGGATCCTGAGGACTCGAGTGCTAATCCACAATCTTCATCCGAGGAAGACTAGTTCAATTTAGCGACAATCTTTCAATCATCACGCTTGTATTCCTTTTATTTAAGATCGATGTTCTGCTCTTTTAAGCTTTCCTCCTGAAGAGGTTTATCTATTTAATCAGGTACTTGGTGGATCATCGATGGGCTTATGAATATCTGGTTTTATGATATCAAGGTTGTTACTTTTTCTTTCTAAGTTTTTAGATGTTTGATTTACAAAAACCAGTTTTTTATAAATGGTAACAATTTGTAAGATTTGATTTCAAATAAAAAATATCTCAAGTTTTGTTTCATTCCCCTATTCTTTCACTTCAAAAGTGGTATACAGTGAGTTGATATTCCAAGGTTCCACACAGTGCGATATGGAAAGTAAGATAATACTGAGAAATGATATGAAAAATTATTTAAAATCAAAGAGCAAGTTTTGAGATCATGATAGATGAATCAAAACAGTTACTGAATTGAAAGATACAGATTGTGGGGAGATTTGCTAATCCAAAGTGGAGTTAAAGATTTGGAAAAGTTGCTCTCTCCTTTGATGTTCCAAATGTACATTTCCCATTGATGCCAAACGCTCTTCTTCACCACTTGGAGATGGTTCTCGATGCACCTCCCAATCTGCTTCCTGTAGTCCCAAGGGTAAGTTTTCACCTTTACCATGCAGAAAGTTGTGAATGACACAGCATGCGGAAATCCAGGCAGCAGCTCGGCTGGCTGACTTTCTATCCTTAATGACCAGGTGCAAATCCTTCACCGACTGAGTTCGTTCCTTCAGCATTCCATTCGTATGTTCCGAGACGATTCGTTTGACACTTAAGGCATTGTTGAACTTCCTATGTGGCCGATCGAGCTCCCCATTCCTCGGACTTTTAAAGGCAGGAACTATTCGCTTGGAAGCGCTATAGCCTGAGTCAGCAATGAGGTACTCCCCCTCGCTGAAGTAAGACTCTATATTTTTGAAAAACTATGATAAAACATAGTCAGCAACTGATACCCCATTTATTTGAAAAGAACTCACCTCTGTTGATTTCAAGACCCGTTGATTGTGTGCTGAACCACACCAACCATGATGAGCGTAAATGATACGCTTCTGATGATCACAAATAATGAGGGAATTCAGTGCGTAAAAAGACTTTCTACAGTAGTAATCTTCCGGGTTCTTCCGGGGAGCGAATGCAAGTGGAATCAGAGTTCCATCAATAAAACCCACACAATCTTTGAAAAAAGAATGTTCTCCTATCTCTCTTTTGATTTTCCTGCGATCTTCAGATGTCGGCCATTTGATGTACTTTTGTTGAAGATTAAGTAAAGCCCAGATGCAACGGTTCGTATAGTTGTCCACACTTCCCTCTAAAAGATTATTCAGAATGTGATCACCAAACCAAAGAATGATCAATTGTGTTCACCAAAGAATGATCAATTGAAATTACTCACCGGCCATCGAGAATAGTTTGGCAATCACCGGACTTTGTCCACCATTTCCAGACAGGCCAAAATTTGCCATCGCGACTAATAGCTGCCATTGAACAGGAGCTTGACTGCAGTTCGAGTTGTTATGAAAAACACAATCTCCCGAGATCTCGTTCACAAGCAACGTAAAGTTCTCCTTGGACATTCGGGCCTATTGGAGTTGAACATACACACGCTTTCAGCAATTCAGGACTTGAAAAAATAAAGTAGATGATGCTCACCACAATAGCCCATGTCCGATCAGACTCGTTGAACCATTCATCGAAGCACGCCTCCTTTTGTCTTCGGCGTGAAAAACGTCCAATTCGAGGTACCAAATACCGTTTGGTATGAACACGATTGATCGTGTATGCCAGAATGGCTAGCATTCCTTCATCTTCCGATCGTTGACGTTTGCGAGATGTTCGTAAAGAATCCGAATTCACCATACTTGAGAGGAGTAGTTGTGATGCGAGTATCAGGAGTTCATCCCTGAAGGTCTCTTCAGGTGAATCAAGTTGATCTAAGATAATCACAGCCGCCATGATCGCCATGAAGTCACTCTGAGTTGTGCGTGATTGGTGGTTGTGGTGTGCCTGTGCCAGTGAGGCAATCTGAAGAGCAAAAAGTGCCTTCAAGTAGGCCAAGGTGTTGCGACGGAGGGTCGAGGTTGGCATTTGAAGATGGAAAGAGTGTGATGTGGGGTATTTGGGTCTGAAACTTGAATCCCTGACCCGGTAGACCCAGTTACCCTTGATTACCGCCAAAAAATCAACTGGGTCAACCGGGTTTTTCAAAACCGGGTCAACTTTGAGAACGGCTGATATATACGCGCTCAGACGTCTAGCCAGCGCCCCGTTAGTGGACGTCGGGTCGTGTCCCCAATCTCGGACATGCCCGACGCCCTGACGCAAATAAGTGTCTTTGTGGTGTAGTTCTTATTGTTGTAGTCACATGATCCTGGGCACGACTGCGGCACAGACATCACGTGCAGCAGTCACAAAACCCTTTCTCGCCGCCTCGAGATTCCACATCATCATTGTGGAATCCAACCTCTATTTCGTGCTTATGTGTTTTTCTCATTTCTATATGTTCACTACAGGTAGATTATCATCATTGTGGAATCCAACCTCTATTTCGTGCTTATGTGTTTTTCTCATTTCTATATGTTCACTACAGGTTATGAGCCTGCGCTCTCGATTTGATGAATCGATCAACCTTGAATGCAGACTAGAAGACATGATTATGCAGCGAATCCGAGATCTCCACCAAAACGAAGAAAGCGAACTCCACGGAACAAACAAACTCTACCTGAACTAGCTACTTCGAGTAATCTTCTGCCATCCTACGATTTATCCTTACTACCTCCGCTTCCCCCATCTCCACTCAACCTTAATCTTTCAATACTTCCTCCTTTACTTGATTCACCGACTGATCAGATTGAGTTAACTTCGACGCTTCTTCCTGAATCATCACAAACCCATTCCCACATTCCATTACCTCCATCTGATTGTATTCAATCTTGTGAATCAAATACACAAGACGAATTTGCTTTAAGTATACCTTCTACGTTTACGCCCGAATCGGAGATCGCAGACAGTCTCTCACGGTTAACTCTTACCGATAATCCTACGAAACCCTACTACACCGTTACTAGACAACTTACACAGCCCTCTCCACTATCTACGCTACCTTTTGAAAACCCTACGGAATTATACAACCCCAACCCGATTATTTTCCCTGCACGTTACTTCATATCAAACATGTCTACCGAGCAGAAACAAACATCAACGACCTTACCTCACGATCAGAGCTCGATCACTGCGCAAGACATCACAGAGGCGAAAGAAAACCTGGGTGATGAGATTAAATTCGAATCACTCACCACGAACGGTTCTAACTTCATTGAGTGGAAGAAGAACACCGCACGAGCAATAAAAGCATTACTCGGAATCAAAAACTACTGGGAGGAAAGATTACCAGTCTTGACTTACATTGATCGCAAACGAGACGGCTTAGCAATGAGTGTGATAAACAACACTATCCATAATACTTTAAAGAACATAACGGATGATGCGGATTCAGCTTATGATGCAATGGATGCTCTGCAAAATCATTTTAGAAGAGGTGGACGCACAGCACAGTTTTCACTTTTCAATCGTTTGATGAATTTACGCTTAGACTTAAATGAGACCAAAATGATAAATCATATGTCTAAGGTTGACTCTCTTGTTTCTGAAATCGAATCTACTGGATTTATATGGAACTCAGAATCAATACGAGGTTTATTTTACCAAATTGTCATGCCTCCTGAAATGACTAAAGAAATCAATAAGGAGCTAGATAACAAATACGACAAGACAACTCCTAATTACAAATTGAAAGACATTAAATCTGCGATTCAAATGTATCTAACTAGAGAACGAACTGCATCTGAAACGATTACGATCAACAATTTAAGCACTCAGATCGAAACACTTGCTGTACACACTCCCCAACGTCAATTCACTCCAGCTAGAAACGTGAATACGCCTCGCCAATACCAAACTCCTCAGTACAATTTCACTCCTCGCTTTACCCCTAATCGAACTGCACCTAAGATCGACCCGATGAGATGGCAGAGAGGACCACCTGCTTGGACTAAGACCGACGCTGAACGAAAAGATTCTGTCAATTCACCGATTCCAATACCCAACACGGCTGTGAGCGGAGTGAAAGCTGGTCTCTTACAATGTTTTTTCTGTGGTATATTTGGCCACACCTATAGTGCTGGAGGATGTGGACCTTACGATAACAATGGAGATAGATTAGGTGCTCATTGGAAGGACTGGAGGAAAGTTACAACTGGTCAATACCATAGTCTAAACGCTCTGTTCCCAAATAAATTCAGTCTTCCATCTACTCAACGATCATCATCTGTCCGACCTAACGCAAGTTCTGTCGAAGTTACTGAAGGAGCCAATCAAATGTCAATGGAACCATCGGTTATGAACCTTGACTGGGCATCCGAAGGTTTTGGATTGATTGATGATGGAAACAAAGTACCTACCGAGTACCTGTTCGACGGAGGAGCAACTGATGCTGTAAGCAATGACAGAGCAGCTCTGAAGAACTATCAGCCTCTACCCCATCCTGTACCTATCAAGACGGCAGCTAATGATTCTAATGCCGTGATAGTAGGTAAAGGCGACATTGAATTAACGACCGAAGAAGGCGAAACTGCAATCATCAAGGATGTTTACTACTGCCCAAAGGCAACGACCACGATCATTTCACCAGGTGCTTTAATAGGGAGCGGAGCTAAGATATCAATGACAAAAGACAACAATTATCAAATTAGACTCAAAAACGGAAAGATTCTGTATGCAGTACACAAGAAAAGAAGATGGTTCATTCAAGCTAGAAAAAATCGTCCTGTTTTTTGTAATACTCCAAAACTATCTCATCATATCTGTGCAATGAAGTCTTCATATCATTTGTCTAAGATGTGGCATGAACGCCTTGGCCACATGTATATGAAGAGGATTGAGAAACTTTTCAAGAATCATGAAGAGTACGGTTTGCCTGAAATGAAACATTGTCCAGTCACATGTGAGGATTGCTTGACTTGTAAAAGCATTAGAAGGAGAGTTTTGAGCAGTACAAACCGTGAACCAAAAGTTATGGAGGTGCTTGTGACTGACGTTGCAGGTCCCTTCACGCCCTGTTTTACAGGTGAACAACTGATGGTTACTTTTCAAGATGTAGGATTGACGTACTCCGAAATTTGCATTATCAAACACAAATCAGAAGTTTATCAGAGACTAATCAACACTGTCAAGAAGTGGGAACGTGAAACAGGCATCAAAATCAAAACCATACGATCAGACCGTGGAGGAGAATATGTAGGAGCTAATTTAGAGAAATGGTTAAAAGATGCAGGAATAAATCATGAATTCTCTAACCCGTACGAACCTGAACAGAATGGAACAGCTGAAAGACTTAATAGAACACTTGGAGAAATGGCCAGAACACTCTTAGCATCCAGCAAATTACCCACTAAATTCTGGAATTTTGCATATCTTACAGCAGCTTATATTCACAACAGACTACCAAACTCAATGACAGACAACAAGACGCCGTATGAATTGTTTTACCAACGCAAACCAATGCTTGACATCCTACGAACCTTTGGAAGCACCGCATTTGTGCATATTCATTCAGGACAAAGATCACCAGGTAAATTAGAGAATAGAGCAAGAAAATGTAAGATGATTGGGTACATAGAAGGAGGAAAAGGGTGGTTATTTTACAATGAAGAATCAAAAACAGTTTTTCCCTCAGCAATAGCAAAATTCCCGTATGAAGAAGATTTCATTCCACCACAGAACTCTGCACAGCAAAACTCAGAAAATGAAATGAACACGAACAAGAAGGACAAAGGAAGCATTCAACACATTCTGAACGCTCTGAAATTAGGTGACTTTACAGATGAAGTACAAATTGACAAACAAGACATGGCAGCAAATCATGCATTAAGTGGAGAAGATTATCTGAAAATACTCAAACCACCGAGATCATACGCAGAAGCGCTGAGATCAGAAGAATCAACAAAATGGAAGGAAGCTTGTGACACAGAAATGAACATGATGGACAAAATGAAAGTGTGGAAAGTTGTTGACAAACCTGAAGGATTAGTACCTATAGATCTGAAGTGGGTTTTTGCATACAAGAAAGTAGACGCTGACGGTAATCCAATCAAATTTAAAGCACGGCTAGTCGCAAAAGGTTTTCGTCAGCAAGAAGGAATTGATTACAATGAAACATTTGCACCCACCGCAACATTCGCCGGCCTACGAATCATGCTTACAATTGCAGCTCATCAGAACTGGCCTACTCACTCATTCGACATTACTTCAGCAGATCTTCATAGCGCAATTGACTCATTAGTGTATTTTTCAATCCCAACGGGTTATATGTGTGAAGCAAAAAAGAAGAATAAGGTGTTAGAAGCAATCAAAGCATTATATGGAACGAAACAAGGAGCCCGATGCTGGTGGAAGCATATAGACGCAATACTCACATCATTAGGATTTAAGAGCAGCCAATACGATCAATCATTGTACATTTATCATCGTAATGAAGAAACTTGCATCATATGGTTACACAGCGACAACGGAGGTGTTACCGCAAGCTCTGAGAAATTGCTAGATGAAATTCATGCAGCCCTTAAAGAAAAATTACTTATCAAATGGGAGAGAAATCTGGATCAAATAGTAGGAGTTAATGTAATGAGACACGCAGATGGGAGTTTTACTTTATCACAACCGGGACTCACCAAGAAGATCATTCAATCATTTCTTCCTGATGAACGAACGGCAAAAATACCTATGAATAGCCAGAAGATCCCTACGTCGCCAACAGAAAACGAAGAAAAATACGACTCTGAGAAATATCTATCAGCTATCGGCAGCCTCAACTACTTATCAGTAGCTACAAGACCAGATATAACGTACACTGTGAACTACTTAGCGCGGTTCTCTGCTGACCCTAGAAAACAACACTGGAATGCAGTCGAACATCTAATACGATATTTGAATACCTCTGGAGTTAGAGAGTTGATGATCAAACCGATCAAAACAAAAGTCGACACTCCACTTCATACGTACGTCGACGCGAACTGGGGAGGTGAAGGTGCAAGATCAACTCACGGATACATCACTTGTTTCCTGAACTGTCCGATATCATGGACATCGAAACGTCAATCCTGTGTAGCATCTTCCACTTGTCACGCTGAATACATGGCTATGGGAACAGCATGTAGAGATGCAATCTGGTTAAGAAACTTGATTGAAGACATTACCGGCAAAGGCAACACTGTAAACATGCATTGCGACAATACATCAGCAATACATGTAGCCAGCAATAACTCATCTAATAAACGAACTCGACACACTGATAGAGAGTACTACTATATCAATGAGCAAGTTTATAAAGGCCGAGTCTTCTTGCACTGGATCAACACAAAATCTCAACAAGCAGATATACTAACAAAACTGTTAGGCCCCAACTTACATGAACATGGCATCACTAATCTCAGGATTACGCCTCATGGGGATGCAATATCATCAAATGCAACACGTTAACAAAATCATCATAGTTGACTTACTGCTCGATTGAAAGAACTTATGTTAGAACTGATCTGGTGGAACCAATTCCGTAGACAGGGGTTGACTATTCCAGACTTTACTGGCCAACGTAGTCTCTGTCTCGGGGGAACGAATTCCAGACTGTCTCGCATAATGTTATCATTCTTGTTTCTGGTGGAACCAATTCCGTAGACGGGGGTTGACTATTCCAGTTTTACTGGCCAACGTAGTCTCTGTCTCGGGGGAACGAATTCCAGATAACAATGGCCCGTATATTTCTGTTTATGTTTTTTATATTTCTTTGTTTTTTATGTTTTTTGTTTTCAATTTGAGATCATTATAGGAGTCACATTCTTTCATCTTAGACTGTTGTCGAGTGTCTTATTTCAAAATCTTTATATTCTCTTATTTCTTTATTTTCTTCTGCTTTGTTTTCTTTTAGATGGATGTCTGTGACTTGTCGTGGGGGGGGTGTTGTAGTCACATGATCCTGGGCACGACTGCGGCACAGACATCACGTGCAGCAGTCACAAAACCCTTTCTCGCCGCCTCGAGATTCCACATCATCATTGTGGAATCCAACCTCTATTTCGTGCTTATGTGTTTTTCTCATTTCTATATGTTCACTACACTTATCACACTTGACGTGGTCGTGACGTAATTCCACTACATATGATAGTTGATCACAGTCTGAGTCGGGGCAGTGAGCTTTGACCGATTGTGTTGAGTTTTTGATCAAGAGGTCAAGAGTGAAATTCAATTCAATCTGTTTACCTCCAATCTTTCTCTTTACCTTCATGGCTGGTATGTAATTCTCATTAGTCCCTCTTGACCTCACTTCCAATCCATATCTATTCCATTCGGTGTATCTCTCATCGTTCGTCGATCGATCCATCGTACCTGGTCTCGAACATTGGGTCGTATTTCAGTCGGGCTACTTGGAGGCTGGCTATCGCTCACTTTGCACTTGTTTTTGATTCAAAGTCTCCCAGGACACAGCCACCTATCCAAAGCTCAAGACACCAAATCATTTTGCTTTATCCATATAGCGAATAAGCATGATACAGGCCATGACGTTCGATTCTTGGCAAACAAATATCTTCTTAGACTCACTGGGGCCGCTCTATAGGCCGGACAGTTATAGTTTGATCTGGGACTCACGCCAGATTTGTAATCTCATAAAACACTCAAGACCTACATAATTGCGTGCCATATTCACATTTGCTCATTCAGATTCTCAAATTGATTGTCTCCCTGAGCCGTGCTGTCCTGTTTTGATCTTGAGCAAATTACTACTTGCTAATTGATCGTCGGATTTTGAATGCATCCTTATGTCCACAGCACCTTTGTACACCACTGACTCTGGCCGGCTATGGCATGCCGGTGAGTCCCTGTAATCATCTCAACATCAGGCTCATATTGGCTGCATTACTCACGGGAAACCTTTAAAGGTCTGGTATTGATTTGTGTGGTGGGGCTACCTGCACGAGGCAAGACACATGTGGCTCGTTCAATTGATCGTTATCTACGATGGCTAGGCGTCAAAAGCCAGGTGTTCTCCCTCGGGGACCATCGTCGTAAATTTTTGGGTGATCCTCACAAACTTCCTCCCGACTATTTCGCCACAGACGGAACCCGGAGTGAGTCGACCGAAAAACTGAGACAAGAGATTAAGGCAAGTCTGTTGCAGGCGGTAGATGACTGGTTTTCAAGTGGTGGACAAGTGGCAATCTATGATGCCAACGTCAGTCTTTCACTCTGAGCAACAATGACTATATGATAGCTAGGCAGGAATTCATCCCACTGATCATCCAATTCTTTTCAGAATGGTACCAGAGCTACCCGATCAGAATTGAGGCACCGATTTGAACCGATGGGTGTTCACAGCATGTTCATTGGTAAGTAGCAGCCAATTTTAGCAAGAGAATCAAAAGTGCTTGTCTATCTGGAACCGCTGATTGAATTGATCGCTACATTGTCTGGGTTGGATGAGATAGAAAATGTATGCGATCGAGACGATATAATTGAAAAGAACATCAAAGCCGTCAAGATTTCTTCTCCAGATGTCAGTTTGACGTATGCCTCATCTCATAGCAAAGACATACTGAACCTTTATGCTCGAAAAAATACCATGGTCCATATAAAGTATCAAGGCTGGGATCCAGATGCAGTTTTAGCAGATTACTGGAGCAGAATTCGAGATCATGAGAAAACGTATGAGCCCATTGAACAGCCAAGCTTTCCATTTGTGAAAGTGGTCAACATAGGTGAAAAGATTATCGTGCGTAGTGACAGTGTCGTGGAAAGTAAGCTCTTTAGTCGATGTGATTTGACCAAATCTTGCTATCTTTATGTGATCCTTTTCATAAAAGGTCAACAACATATCAGGATATCTTCAGTCTCGAATCGTATTTTATCTCATGCAAATACAGTTTAGTCACAAACAACTTTATTTCTCATCATACACCCTGTGCTGATTGACCTGTTCCTGTTGAATGAATTAGTAATCGTTACCGAACCATATGGTTTGCAAGGTCCGGCCCATCCCGTATCGAACACCTTTACAAAGCAGATTCGGAGTTATCGCCACTTGGTCTGGAGTACGCAGATCGGTAAGTCTTCTTTCACGCATATAGCGAGTCCAGTAATGGCAGCTCAAAGTTTGTTTTCATATAGATTATGCTCCTTCCTGCGTCATAAGCGCCGTCAGATGCGTCACGAACTTGAAAATAAGAATAGACTCACTGTCTGGACTAGCTCGCGCAGAAGGTGTATACAAACCAGTGCGCCGATGGGAAAAGCCGGATACAAAGTTTTGATGCGATCCCAGATGAATGAGGTCTACTTCCACCACCTTACATGCCTCTTTTCGATGTGACACTGAATTCGTTCAAATCTGACCTAGATCAATCCGGGGGTGATTGATGGCATGTCAGTTGCTGAAATCAAGCAAAAGTATCCAGAGGAATACGAAAAGTCGTTAAAGGAACCATACGCCCATCGTTATCCGCGAGCTGAGTCGTACCACGACTTATCTGTTCGACTCGAACCCATCATTTTTGTAAGCATAATATCTATCACAATTATGCATGTCATCTCGCTGCTTACTCATCTCGGTAAAATGGTATATGGTGATTAGGAAGTTGAACGCGACCGTTCAGACCTTTTTATCATTGGACATGCCAGTGTGATCCGATGTTTGTTTGCCTATCTTAAAGGCTTACCACGTCAGTTTTTTGCCTGTTGTATTGGCAGTAGATGATTTGTATTAACAAGCAGACTTGAGACTCATTGTACAATATCTGAAATTTCCAGCTCAAGATATTCCTTTGGTTCAGATTCGGCGAGGGCAACTCATTGAAGTTAGACCTACAGCCTACGGTGTCGAAGCCCGGACGCATACATTTTGGACCCCAGCAGATAACCCAATATTGTACAAGTTTGTTAGCGGTGAGTGATGAGGTCACGAATTTCTTATTGCGACCTGAATGCCTTCCCTGGATCAGTACTGATGTTTTTGCCTGCCACTTCATGCCAATTTCAGACGAGGATGCATTTCATCATGCACCAGAATCGGAGCAAAAAGCGGATGAATTGAACAAGGCCATCGCCCCCCTTGCCATTTAATCAACCCCTTTGGCGAGAAAGATAAGCAAGCTTTCTCTCAGGCCCTTGCCTGTGATTCGACTGTTGAATGTGCATTGTGGTATGAAGTACAAGAATCATATAACGTGCATTGACCGTATTTCTTTTTTCAGAATTATACAAGAATGAGCAATCTTTGTGACATGTTTTCACCCGTTGCGTGTATTTACGTATGACCTTAAGCAGCATGCAACAGTTTGTACAGAGTTGTAGTACTTTATTAATCTCCTGTGCAATTTTTCAGTATATTGCTTTGCAACCTTACGCGTATGATCAACTTTGCCGGAAGGGATTTTTATACAAGCAAGAAAACTTTAGCCAGATAGCAATGCTCGTCGGCTGTGATTGTTCTCCGTAGATGTCAAAAATCTTGCAATGTTGGTAGGACTTTTCACACTTAGGGAAATGGGACACAGCTGATGAGTGGCAATGACATCGGTTGGTAGATCTGATAACTCTCAATGGATGAGTGTTGGACAACTGCATGAATTCAGCGCTTAAATGTCTTGGAAACATCTTGCCAGAGTAGGATATGGTGTTATTCGACGAGGTCATAAAAATTGTTTGTCAATGATAAATGAATGTAATAGGAACAACGCGCGCGCAAAGGCGTTTGTAGCTTCTTTGGTGACAAGAAATGCTTTAATTACAACATGTATCCAGTCTCACGTCTTTTATGCAAGTTTATACAATGCTAGAAGTCTCAGAATGAATAATTTGTACAAAGTGAGCGTTTGTGAAACGATTTCATAGAAGAGGTGAGCTGGGCAATCCAAGAGCAGAAGGAAGTTGTTGAGTTGCTGGTAATGCAAGAGCAGAAGGACCAAGTCGCTGAGTTGCTGGTAATCCAAGAGCAGAGAGTGGTTGAGTTGCTGGTAATCCAAGGGCAGAAAGTGGTTGAGTTGCTGGTAATCCAAGGGCAGAAGGACCAAGTTGCTGAGTTGCTGGTAATCCCAGAGCAGATGGACCAAGTTGCTGAGTGGCTGGTAATCCAAGAGCAGATGGACTAAGTTGTTGGGTTGGGGATGACACATGATTCACGGTTGTACCTAAGAGTCCCATTAGTCCATCAACGGGTAATGCTCTGGGAGGGACAAAAGTGGAAGGAATTCATGATTAGCTTATGGAGCTTTGTCTGGTTGTAAACTCATTTTGAATGGTGACTCACTGTGTCAAGGCTGAGACAGGTGCGGCGCTAGTGAGTCCAGTTTGAGGGGTAGGAATGCCCATGACGTTGACAATGGCTTTGAGGTAGTCGAAAGGAAATAAAGGAATGATATAATGTAAGTTGAATAGTGCGCATTGGTTCGGCATTGATTAGAAGGGGCTTACCGGCCAAGTATGCTACAGAGACGAAAATGAAGCTTTGCATATTTGATAATGAAGGTGTTAAAGTGTTCTTAAGAATGTATTTAGTTGAAGGGATGTTGAGATATTTGGCAATGAAGATAAACAAGTAAAATGTGAAGTTGTGTTGATGTGGAAATAATGGGTCAAGAGTAGTCCCATTTTATATCTCATCGTTCAAGGCATCAGTGGAGGCTCTGGTTGGCCCGGTACATATCTGTGGATGGAGGCTATGGTTAGGCCGACTTGAACCAGTCGAGATTTGGAAAGCCGGTCCAGCATAAATTGATTTGATCCTTCCCAGTCAGATCACAATGCAATTTGAATGATTGATCACAATTTATGATTATGAATTCAGTCTCAATGACCCGGCTTCAGCCCCAGACTTGAAACATTCTGGACTCCACCGCACAACTTAATGTTATTTTTTTATCGTTGCATCATGGGGCCATAAGTTTTCTTGTGATATGAGAACTGTTCTTGGGCTGGACTGGTCTTTCTTCCCTGCGAAAGGCTGATAGAAATTCTCGATGAGGATACACTTCACCACAGAATCAGAGCGAAAATCAGACGGATTGAAAAAAATCATCGTCCCACTGGCCATACAAAAATCCCCTTCTGTGAGAAACTTGGGCCAGTTTTATCTGAATCCTGGGGTCTATGTTTTTCTGTTTTTTTTTTCAATTATACATGAACAAGCAATCTCTTTGGATTTGACTGGTTTTGTTTCGTCGATATGATAAGTCATTACAAACAACTTGGAACGGTTTGTGCGAAGTTACATTGCCATATCACTTTTTTTGAAATGTGGGGCATCCTTGCAACGACGCTTTTGCGCAAGCATGTCTGAAGAGGTGGTTTTCAAAACCAATGCCTTCCGCTAACAACTTCAACAAACCCTGATGGCCGCAGGTTCGCATGGGCATGGAAGGGAGCTAGTGCCGTGTCTGTCTGTGGAGCCACATAATTTGATGAGCATACGGGAAGCTCATTATGTCATTCAGCGCGTGTGATCAATTCAAGATGTCTCGCAAGATCAATTGTAGATGGTGAAGTTTGAATTTGTGATGTGCAGGCGAGCTTGGGGCAAATAGATAGCGTCGAATGTGTGTTTTTTTTGTAAAAAAAAAATGTGTCTGAAAGGCAATGAAATTGAATCGCCGTTCAAAGGCGCGAGCCCTCAAGTTAAATACAACATAATTTACAACAGGAAAAAAACGAAATTGTAACTAGAATGATGCGTTTCGATTCTTAGGTTGTTAAATTTGTAGGATAACAAGTGTCGAATGAAATATTCACGAGAGTAAACAATTGAGTAAGAGTTTCATGCATGAGGTTGGTTGGGTAAACCAACTTCAGCAGGAGTAAGTTCGCGTGCGGGTGGTGAGGTATGAGTCACGACTGTATCTAAGAGGCTAAATAGTCCGTCGACAGGAAGATATCTGGTGGAAAATAAGATAGAAAGAGTCATTGGTTTAGCTCTGGGGTACTTTCGTTTGGGGTGCTGTGGATGTCTACTCACTGGGCGACGGCTGAGACAGGTTCGGTAGTGATGCCTTGTTGTGGGGTAGGTGTACCCATGACATTGGCGGTAACTTTTGGCAAAGAAGAAAGAAAAATGTAAGTGGGGATGAGCCGAAGAGTACTGTCAAGTGGTTGGAAAGGACTCACCGGCCAAGAATGCTACGGAGACGAGATTGAAGCTTTGCATGTTGATGTGTGAATTTATATTGTTGATGAGATGGTAAGTGGTTGTGATGGGGCATAGGTTTCCCCATGACCAGTCTCCTTATATCTCATCGAGCATCACTGCCACTGGAGGGTCTGGTAGTGGGTGGAGGCTATGGTTTGGATGGCTTTAACCGGTCGAGATTTGAAAGCCGGCCAAGAGCCAGTCCAGAAAGAATAAATCGATCGCCCCCAGTCAGATCACAATGTAATTCGACTTCTTGACCACAGATTGGGACTGCATCTGACTGCATCACTAACACCAAGACTGAGCCCGCTGCCCCCAGCGTTCACGGTCTGGAGGCGATGAAGGTGGAGGCCGTCACCTCCATCGGTTGAGATGTAGGCACAGCATATCATGGAGCCAAGCGACCCACATGTCGGCAATCATACGCATCGCTCTAGAGGAGCCATGTATTACAGCTAGTCACAATCTTTACATCAACCTATCAAATATCACCATACTCCATCTCTGAGGATACAAAAATAAAAAATACAATGAAGGCAAACAACAATTGAGAAGTAGAAATCAGATCAAGTCCAATATTGACACAAACCAATGAAATCAGCAACGAGAAACTGTCATCATACTCAAAGAAAAAGCACTTAACTGGTCTCATGCTTTTTCGATTCCTGGATCTTCCTCACAGCCTTATTCAAATCATCCTGCACAATGTAGTCTCGATCGTCCCTGATAGCAAACATACCTGCTTCTGTGCAAACGTTCCTCAGATCGGCTCCGTTGAAGCCTTCAGCCAATTTGACAATAGCTTCGTAGTCTACATAAAACCACACGACATTATGAAAACTCGAAAGAAAAGCAAATATAAGAAAATATTTGTACTGACCTATTTCACCATGCTTCTGGATGGGCAATGCGTGGATCTTCAAAATCTCCATCCTCGCAACTTCGTTAGGAAGAGGGATTTCTATCTTTCGATCCAGTCTACCGGGCCTCATCAAAGCAGGATCCTGTGGAACGATCAAAAATGGTCACTACATCTATTCCTGCAACGTGAGTTAGGTCGTGACGCACAAGGGTGTCCGGTCGATTTGTTGCCCTATACATTTCATCATCAGATATGGCTACATGAAATGAAAGATACAGCAAATCTGCGCCAATTGATCATGACTCACATGATAATCTTAGTCTTGCCTAAATAGTCGAACCCGTCCATCTGATTCAGTAACTAATAAAGATATTAGAGTTAGTGATTGTTGAGACTACGCAAGGTCTCAAGGACCAACCTCCATCAAAGTCCTCTGAATTTCCCTGTCTGCACTAGTACCTTCGCTGAATCTCCTTCCTCCAATGGCGTCGATTTCATCCATAAAGATGATACAAGGCTCGTGTTCCTTGGCATAGCCGAACATCTAGTTTGATGTAATGAAGTAATCAGATAATCTCCAGTCATCTGCAGCACTTGATTTGAATAGCTTCTAAACGTTTTGACACACCTCACGGATCAGCCTGGCTGATTCACCAATATACTTATCGACAATAGCTGAACTGACGACCTTTAGGAAATTTGTTGAAAGAGTATTTGCGACAGCTTTAGCCAAGAGAGTCTTTCCGGTTCCAGGGGGACCGTATAACAGTACACCTTTAGGTGGTTTGATTCCAACCCTGAGAAAGAGTTCAGGGTTCATCAAGGGTAATTCGATCACTTCTCGGAGCTCTCGAATCTGATCTGATAGTCCACCGATCCCGGCAAATGAAGCCGTACCGGGATCTTCTGTTGACATGTTGTAGACCATTGGGTCCACTTCACGGGGTAAGATTCGCATGATGGTCAATGTAGTCATATCCAGTGATACTCGTACTCCGTTCTTCAGTTTGTCCTTTGGTACAGCGGCTCTGCATCCCACTACATATCTCGGACCACTTGAAGCCTTGACAATGACTGATAGTTGAGATAAAACAATGTGAGTTTGAGGGGAGACCAATCCGTATGAAACATAAAATCCTCACATCTTTCCTCGTCTAAAGCTTTCAGTACCTCTCCAATGATTTGACCCACAGATTGTAATGCTTTGATATCTTCCTCTGATCGATCGTAGTCTTTCTCCAATGAACGAAGCGAGAAACGAAGACGCTTGAGAGTTTCAGCGCTTGTCTCGTGATCTTTCAATTTCTGTTTTTGATAAAGAGATAGAACCAAATCAGAAAGTTAATCCGAAGGACTTGAGACCTGAGATGGGAATGATGACGAACCTTGCGATATGCCTCTAAGGCAACATTACGCCGCTGATCTTCTTCGGAAGACATGTAGTGTAGATTGAAGGTTTAAGGACGAAGATGTTGGATGATAGTCTATTATCTTGATATTTCTTGATTGATAAAGTGTTGTTGCTGTTGACCGTTGAGAATGGTTTGTTGTTAAATTGAAGAATGATGACGTTTGCTCTGTATGTAATACGCGGCTCGACAAAAACCATGGCATGTCAATAACCTGTTACATCTGTATTGGACTGTGAAAGTTTCGATCACAATGACGAATCCGCAGCGCCGAAGCAAAACAATCGAACCTTGGAGAAATCATCAAGACTCAAGTCTCAAGAGAATTCTCCGAGTCCCATCACCTCACTTTCTCTTTCAATCTTATCAGACTTGGGAACAACAGCATTTCGAACAATTACATAGTGAATACCCTTTCACTGGAACATTGTCCAGATTGTGACGCTGGCTCGTGTGAAACACATCACTGGAATTTAAAACTTCCTGTGAGAGAAGGTATCAGACTTGGAACACATGATTGATTCATTGATTCTCTGGTGGATGAAAAACCCAATGGGAAATCCCTGCAAAACGAAAATTCTTAACATAAAACAATCTGAAAAAGCTCTTGACCAGAATCAAGCATAACAAAATTATCTACAATACTTTTTCATAGTTTTTGTGAAAGGTCCAAAATGAGGTCTTGGAATCAGAAAACAGAAAAGATACTATTCTGACGAGTGCTGACACTAGCAGCAGAAATGTTGAACAGGATTGTTTAAGCGGAGTTTTTCTCTCTGATTCTCTATTTCCTTCCCCCCTGTGCTTATCATGGACTCAACAATCAACTAGAGTTTACAAGTAGCCAATATAATTTCTCCTTGAAACCCTCATATTTGCACAATTTCATTAAAAATCTTCACTTTAGGAGAGAAAGATCCAGGTCCGTCTACACGATATTCTACAAGATGAAAAGTCCGAAAACCCTGCTTGATTTTGAAAGAGCCTAAATGTACAGTCGAGAGAAAAACAAGAACTAATTGGTTAAAACTTCAAATGATACGAAGGTTCAAAGAAAGGCAAACGAGAGGAATACACTTGAAAAGATTATTAGCTCTACATGAAGTTGTGTCCATTTTTACATTGGGACTCGTTGTGTCCTAAACTTATCTGAAATTCACATTGTTAAATGATGAAAGTTGAATGAACGATGGTAATCTGATTGATTGTCCCGAAAAGTGATCCACAGGCATCACCTGTTCTGATTCGAGTTCATTTGCTAAGTCTATGGCCTTGAATCTGTGCCCATCTCCTTGATTTGCATACCTCACTGACTGTGTATTACGTATTGTACGAGGAGCCAATGTTCCAGACTGTTCATCACGAAGAAGAACGGTCACATTGGCTATACCTACCTCCCGTGTATATGTTGATCCTTTAGCGTCTGCGTATGTAAAATTTTGCTCTGTTTGACCAAATCCACCACTAACTGTTCCTGAAGCGTCGAACTGTAGGTTGCCATTCGATATCTGGCTGGTATCGATCTGAGTGGAAAACCCACTAAACTTTGGCGGCTTTATGGTACGGCTATAGCCTTGACTAAGAATCCCAAATGATCCGTCCTTTTTGGTCTCAAGTGAAAGAGCTAGAGGGTAGCTAAATATATCACGAAAGCTTGTTCTAAAATTGACAGTCGACTTGGAAGATCCAGCAGAAGCCTGATTGACTTGCTACTCACGCGGTACAGATGTTGAACACAATTTAAAGTGATTTCAGGATAATTATTCAAGGTAAAACTTAGTAACCCGATGCGCACCTGACCACTCCCATTCGGGCCCCACAACTGGGTGTTTTTGAATGACAAAGTTTGACTGAAAGTGACTTTTTTCTTGCCAGATCCGGTGACCAAGGTACTAGAAATCGACAGTTTTCTTCTTGCTTCTACTACCGTACGTACGCCTTCTTTACACATCTCTCCACCTATTGAGATCCTCGGTTCATTTTTGTAACTTTCAATATTCCCAGTAGTACGTTTCCCAGATGGGTCTTTGATGATCGCAATGTTTCCACTGAGCTGGAAAGACTCATTTATCGAGTGGTTAGCGCCTTGGCCTGCTACGGATAGGGTGAATGTATGGTCTTTTCCGTCCGTCAGTGTTGGAATGAATGGTGTGATATCTATCATATAAGTCGGCTGGTCAAATGCGCCATAAGCGGCTATCGGTCTGAATCACGGTGAACAGTCAATTTCAAGTCAAAATATGATGAGTGCGCTTCATTAGAGTCCCCTCACCTCCACCATGTCAATATAATTCCACCAGTAAAAAGTACCGGATACGGATTTGCGACACCCGCCAGCCTATCGTCACTGTGTGATAATTGACAGAAAAGTAAACGTCATGAGTGTCACTGATCCCCCATCATGGAAACAGTTGAAAGACTTACATCCACAGTTGCAATTCTCGATACGGTCCCTTGGCGTTCAGACTATTGACATTGGTGGAATTCGATGCTATGGCTGAGACTGCTTCGTCTAGTGCATTTGTGTACTGGGAATCATCACACGTATATCAACATTCTGAAAGCGATTATATGTAAGAATACAACTCGAGATTACCCAAAACTTTCAAGTAGGACACGTTTTTCGTCAGAGGAGAAGTGTCGGGGATCAATTTTACCATGAATATGTGCATAAATGGCTTCTTATATGTAGAATGTTCGTGTTACCTCTTCTTTTCCCGAACCGCTAGCATAGATCTCAACAAATGCAGATACCGTACTCTATAGTCATGAAATTCGTCGCGCAAGGATAATGTAAAGAGTTTGTAAAAAGAGAATTTACATGTCAGTTGAAATTCATAAACAAATCATCACAGTGAAACAGAAGTACATCTGGAATCTTGATAGCCGAGACTGCTGGATTTTCAGTGAACCTCTCTCCACCAGGTTTCGAGATCGGAAGGATCAAATTCGCAGACTCGGGCGCTGGAAAATCTTCCGTAGGTCGGTAATATGTAGCGGAAAGAGTCACTACGAACGATCCATCGATACCGATTGACAAGTCGATAATGTTGGAAAGCTCCATAACCAAATCAGCTTCAGAAGCAAGAAGTGGCATGTATTTAGTGATATCTTTCAGCCTGTGTATCAAGAGTGCATAAATCAATTAATCCTAGGTGCAATCTAACAGAAATGATCATATTCAAGGACTAATCTTACACGGTCCATATGATACCTCCTTGATTTGGCTCTGCAGTGGAACTGCGCATAACTTATCGCCAGAATGAACTCAGAAAGTCAGCTCTTGTCAAGATTGCCAGCCTGCAGTAACACGATGCCGATCAATGATACTGACTCTCTACCTGGTTGAGGAAAATGCTCTGTAAAGTAAGATAATGCGAATCAATGAATGCGGATACGATGAAGTCTGAAAGAATAGAGCTTTACTAACGCTCAGGCGATCATATTGGTTTCCTCGAGAAGCTACATGAGAAGAAAAATGTGACAGTTTCCAAAAATACCAGAATAACGAGCTGATCAGTTGAAAGCAGCATGACGGTTTGGAAAACGAGCGCATATCCCATCTAGAATGTAGTGAGATCTCCTGTGAACCCACTGGTCGTCAAATTCAGAATCACTGATGCCCAACTGCCAGGAGTTCCACAATTCGTAGGTGGTGAGTACTTTGTCTTCACTGGCGTACCATAACTGTTTCCAAATGTCTTGAGGAAGAGAGATGTGAAGTCCAGAAATGTAAGATAGCTTTTTTCTCTCATGGACTTAGAGGGTGAAAGATTTGTTTCATCTCACATATTCTAAAAGGGTCACCTCGCAAGACTTTCCGCCGGTGGGTACCACAGGTGGCTATGAAAGGAAAATATGACGTTAGGCGAAAGCACATTCCACACTATCAAGTGGGACCTCTCCGGTATCATCTTCACGAAAGTAGGCAAAACCCTCTGTACCTGCTGCACTTGAAAATTGACCAGTGGTGATTCCGAATCTCCATGTTCACTAGATGGATCTCCCCGACTTTCCAGAATTGTGGTGGATGATGGCTGAACTGATCGTCTAGAAGGTGTAGAAGATTGTCCGAATGATATCGAATTCTCATGGCCTGAGTTTGAGGGTAGAAAAAATATACAGCGAGGCCAAAAGCTCAAAAATCTTCGCAGCCTCATTGCAAATCGAGAACTTGGCAAGGGTGAAAAATTAATCCTTGAGTCGCACGCACTTGTCTATTCATCTGAGTTCAGAGTTAATCAACGTGCCTATATACGTTTGTGCAGGCGATGTTCGTTGAGACATGTTGTTTTAACTTTCTCGATGCATCCACCTCCGTAACCAATCCCAACATCGACTACAAAGGCCAAGACGGCTCATTTCGCTCACTATGACGGTAGTGTGATTGTCTGACTGACCACGAGTAACTTCGGGGAAATATACCCCCTTCACTGCAATCCAGTAACATTTAATTTAGCTTCTGCTTCGGCTTCCAGAGTTACCTGGCTTCATACGTACCGAGGATGGTTGGTGAGCACAATTTAGAGTCGAATCGGAAGCGGATGAAGAAAATGTTTAAATTGCGACCGAAATGACTAGTGAGTGATCGACCCGTGCTGGTAGGCAAGCAGCCGACCAACTTCACATTCATCGCTGTCAACTTGACCTCGAAAGATATCAAGCTTTTATAAGTCACCCAAAATGAAATCATTGATAATATGGTGTCTGTGCATGACTCATATAAAGCATGTCTCCACTCATCATGAGGAATCCTCCAACTTCAGAATGCGCCTTCAGAATGCAAGCTGGTATGGGTACGAAGTGGGAAGGAAACTGCGAATGTTATTTATTTTTCGGTCATTGTGTAGAAGGGAAACCATCGAGACCATTGAAATATCAATTTCTTATCGTGAATTATGAAAGTGCTGGCTGTTTGATCAGACAAAAGGTTTGGTCACAGGTGTTTGGAATTGGAAGCGTTGAGTAAACAAGTGACATATACGACTCATATTGTGAAAAGTCATGTGTTATGCTTCAAACTGGTGATTCACCTGTGAAAGTAATGTGCCTTGTCCGAATTCGAATTCTGATCTCAGTTGGAGATCCCAGGACCCAAGATATCATCTTGGCATGATTTTGCTCGGTCCTAATATGTAAAACTTTTTGGTTACATTTTCAACTCCCATCAGCTCAAGAATGAAAAAGATGCGCCTTGACCGTACATAGCATCCCATACTCTCATATTTGTGATAGCGTGGTTAATTCTCAAGCTATGAAGCAAAGTCGTGGCTGTATCGGCGAGGGACTTCATTAAGTTTGGACGAACGAGCGCCTTCCTCTCGTCGTGGTGCCGAAGAACACGGATACTCTAGAAGTGGTAGAACAGGATCAAGGCAAGAGTATCAAGATCATGAAAGAGAAGAACGTGACTCAGACAGACGTACTTCAAGACGATCTTTAGCACCGGCGCGCCATCGATCATCCAAAGGTGATCGTCGTAGCCGCTCCCCTGAAAGGCGAGATGGTCCGGGTTGCGTAGATCGACCACGAGAGCTTAAACCTCATCGATCCTCTCCGCCACGCCATCTTCGCTCACGACCTCGCTCTCAAAGTCCGCCAGCTCAATCCGTTTCTTTATCAGCACTGCGAGCAGCGTTAGGAGACGAAGAACCTGAACCTGAACCCTCCGAAGCACCAAACTTTGCACCCTCAGGAAAACTTGCGGCTGAGACAAAAACAGTGAACGGTGTAGTTCTCAAGTATCATGAACCACCAGACGCTCGTAAACCGAGTAAAAATTGGCGATTGTACGTTTTCAAAGGGAAAAAGCAATTGGATGTATTACATCATACATGTACACCGCCAATCGGCGTATCTGTTCGGACGTGATCGACTTGTAGTTGACATACCCATCGATCACCCATCAAGCTCAAAACAGCATGCCGTTCTACAATTCCGACTAGTGCAGACCCGCAATGAGTTTGGAGATACAAAGAGTTTAGTAAAGTGGGTGAAGCTTACAACTCGGATGCAACCTGATCCTAGTCAATAAGGGCTTCGCTCATCATTCTAGACCGTTCATCATCGACCTTGAGTCAGCCAATGCGACGTTGGTTAATGGCGAGAAGATTCCACAAGCCAGATATTTCGGACTGGGATCGGGTGACGGTGAGTACACTATCATCAGATCTCATTGAACACTGAAGCTCTACTAATACTGATATTATGTCTTCATCATTTCAGTGATCGAATTTGGGCGCAGCACCCGTGAATACGTCCTCAGTCCTGAGACCTAGTTATCATAGTATCTACAACTGCCGGATGTATTGATCTGCATCTTCATTTTAGAGTGTATAGTAGGGTGTGAAAAGTTTGCAATTATCCGAGGTTTCATCCTACTTGCCGTAGTTTTCCTGTTCCGGATGGGACAAACATAATTCGAGATACCAGCGGATATTGAATTGCATACTTTCTTAACATTTCTTTGGCGATGTGATATTTTCTAGGGCTGCAGTATATCATATTCGCACCGAGCGCTTACTAGGAGTATCCACTTACGGTGGGAGGCAGACTTTGGATTGTCCGACAATTCCAACATCTTCAATCATAGGCAAGGCATCAATTTCACAGTGCCGTGATTATGATATTAGCTGTTTGAACCGCATCATAGACTACAGAAAGTATTGTTCGTAATTTGTGCAAATAAGCATGTGGAATGTGAGCTGTTTACATGGAGTTGGCTGTTTGGCCTCTCAATTCTTGACGCCCATTAGATTGACGTTTTGAAACTCATCAAATTCGAGTTGGATAACCTACCTCTGCATCTGTTGCCTTTTGATCAATGTAAAGTTGAATTATGGTATGGTCTTTCCCGTCAATAGTAACTCAAACCTAGTGCCCCCAGTTTTTCTCAATAGTGGGGGCCCCCCATTACTGAGCAAAAACGCTCGGGACCTCTCAAGATTTCAAAAATTGAAGTAGCCCCAACTCAGCCAGTAGCTCACTCAATTTTTCTACTTGTCTCTATACTAGTCAATCCCCGTCTGTGCTCTTAGATTTCTGGACTTCACTTCACTATACATTGTAAATCTTTCTGCTATTATTTTGAAAAAACGACAGTAAATCTACAACCCCGTCACTGACTTTCTTTACAAAATTCTTATATACAAACATGCTCTATGTACACCAAAACACACAAATATTTTCGAGAAAGGACCAAGAAGCTTATGACAAGAGTGGTTATATGACAAGCACATTGATCAAAAGAGACACAATCAGTACCCATGACAATTTCAAGATTGAAAATGAAGCACAGGGTCCAAATCTTATACTCATGACACATTAGCAAAGGAATCATACACCACGAAGACGCTTTTGAGCGGAAGGACGTCGGGATTGTCCGAGATCGTATGCTTCCGTCGGCACCCCCGTTTGGGCTGTCCTCTGGATGTCAGTGCGTGCGGACGTCCGCAGCACACACTCAGGATGCCAGGCTGGGCCTACGTTTAAATAAGAACACCCTTGGAAGCCCGTGGGATGTCCCAAATTTTGATTCCGACCCGGGCTCCTTGGATCAGTTTCGTCAGGATATCCCTTCCCCTGCAAAAAATCCTGACGTCCCTAGGACATCAGCATGTCCTTGTGGTGTACATGTTTGGTATCAAGATAGGTATTACTCATACTGAGTATTTGTTGATTGACTTGGCTCAACTCCAGCCAGGTGTAAAGAGCGTGTTCCAAGGCTGCACTTTGTGCAGCCTGGCACCAAACATACAACAATCTCAACACAATCTCGGAAAATGCTCTGCTAACACGTTGTGAGTGCAAAATTTGGACCCTGTGAAGGTTGGAGTTTTCTGCCAGAATTATGAGCTGAATCTTTTGCATCAGAGTGAATATCAGTGGAGTTTAAAACCGGACTAGAGTGTGAGGATGATTCATGGGACTAGAGTAATGTGAGTCAACTGTTTTGTTGGGGTCTGGATTATTATCATTTTTGGTATTAGAGCTATCTGAGACGCTGTGGTAATCAAAATATGAGACCAATCAAAAAAATCAAAAAAAATCGAATTTTGAATTACATCAATTATATTACATATAGTTTAATATTTACATCATTTTATCATTCAAACAAACTTATCAAGATAAGTATAAACTATTAACAAACAGATTACAAAAAGAAAGAAAGAAAAAAACATAAGAAAAACTCGAAAATAGAGGTATACAGGTTGGAAATGGTTTTTAGGGTAGTAATATTAGGTTTATGGGTTTAGTAGGGTTGGAATACGAAAGAGGAGCATTGTTTTAGTCAGCAACAACTTTAATCTTGGTGGTTGATAAGAGAAAATAGAAGTTATTAAGGAAATGGGAAAAAGTCGAAATTGGTAAACAAGGGTTTACAGGTAGTTTTACATATGTAACAGTAGTATTAGTAATGAATAAAGTTGCCAAGGGTGTTTTTAGGGATTTTCACGGTTGGAGATTACTGTGTAATGTTACAGAAGGCAAGAAAGGCTTAGTAAAAGGTGTGAAAAGTGAAGAAAATAGGTGAAAATAGTCGAAAATGAAGGTTTTCAGCTGATTACATGTGTCAAATGACGTCAGAACATGATAAGTAATAGCTCATTCGACGCAGAATCATCAAATTCATAATGTACAATCTTTAAATCATTAGTAACAGAGGTGTATGACAAAAGTTATAAGGAATCAAAGGATTTGATTACACATCAACAAGATCACAAATCATTAATAACAAGCAATTACATCATTGAAATGCTGAATCATCATAAGATCAAATCAATATTCATTCTAGAACATTCAGAACACAGCATATACACAGCATATACACAGCATTTGATCATAAGAATAGAGATTAGTCATGTTTTACTGGTCAAATTAGTAATAAATCTTATCAGATGATGAATAGAAGATCACATTAAATCATAGTAATGATCATAATGGGTTGATGAGCTACTTATGGCGAAATTTAGGAATGTAGAGAGTGGTTGAATCATTGGATCAAAGCTGTTTACCAGCATTTTAGTCATCTTTTGGTTTTTTAGATGGTAAAGAGGATTTTTTAAGAGCTGTTTACCACTTTAACAATTTGTATTGATGTGTTCATAAACTTGTGTCTTTTGTGCGAAATTATGTTTCCTTTCTTCTTCATCTCTTACATAGCATTAATCATTTTTATCATTATAAACTTATTAGAGCAGTACTAGGTCACTCAAATCAGCCCTTCATCAGAAGAGAAATTTGTTTTATGTGCTTTATATGACACTGTCATTCTGGAATAATATCAAAAAGATATTGAGCTTATTTTTCAACATTTTGACTCGACTGGAATAACACTTTAAATGTGTTGAGCTTATTTCTCTGGTGCTTTTTATCAAGATACTTTTCTCTTATTATCAAAGACCTGGTTATATTTCTCTGTTATCAGGAGACTTTAACAACAAAGTCCAGTTTGTTAAAGATTCTCAGAAAGAGCAGTCTCAGACACCTTCTTTAGATCTATTATATCTTCAGATTATCCTCTTTCAAAGCACTGTATAGCCCTTGTTGTGCTATAAGTACTACAACACCCTTCGAGTTGTATTGATCATTAGTGAGACTGAAAGGGTGTGACTGTGCCAAGATCTCATCGGACTTGTAGAATGTTCAATAATGTGAGTTTGCGGGATGAAACGGCTGAAGAAGAAAGAAATGACTCAACTTGGCTTTTGATGAAATTGATGGTATAACCTGTTCCAGATTTAAGATGATCGTCGCCCGATAAGTCCAGCTTTACCTTCCCATTGCTAGAACTTAGATCTTGCTTTACAACTTCCGTGATGCCTTCAGGATAAGAACTTTTGAGGAAAACCACACCCGCATACAGACCAAATCAATTTGGTATACGCATGTGAGGAGCCAGGTGAACTCACTTTGGATCCCGGTTTGTGATTTGAAGATTGAATTTTTCCGGGTCGGTTGAAGCGGCAGACCATTCGATCTCAATTGGAGCAGATATACTAAATGAAATTGAATTAATTTGTGGCAAAATTCTCAGGTAAGATGTGAAATAACTCAACTCCCAGTTTGTAGTTTCGGTAGGTGACGTGATGTCAAATGCCTTGCTTCCTGCAAAGCACAACAACAAGAGATGAAGCACAAAAATCATTGTCAAAAGCATTCTAAAAAAGATGTGGTGTCAAATGTGATGGTGTGGGGATCCTTTCAGGGATAGATTGATTGGGGATATATTTACTACTATGATACATGAGGAAAAATGGAAGAGTAAATTGTATGAGACAGCCTATAGTTTGATGGAAAAGAAAGACAAAAGACAAAGAGAGAGGTCCATTTTATCGTCCATCTCAACACCTCATGACCGTTTTCTCAAGCAGCCCGCTTGCTGCTCAGCAACCAAGTATTAACAAATTCAATGCACATTTGAAATGACTATGGACCCAAATGAGCTTTCAATCGCTACAAGACCTTTGAGCTTTGCACTTTCACTTCTCATGATGTAGACCCTTTGGGGCTTATTCGTGAAAATCATCACCAGAGCAGATTACTCAAAGGCTTGTGCAGCACTGCTACGTGCCCCTTTTTGTCACGCAGGCGTCGGAATTGTAAAACCATGAGACCATGAGACCTAGTGTGCCGTGTGCGCAGACCCTTTAAGTCTGCTATGTGAAATCTCGATACTTTCAGAGAGACCTTATTGTGTGCGCAGACCCTTCAAGCAATCATCCACCCAGATGCCTCAAGTTCTTCTACCTGAATGATCTGCTATGAGAAATCTTGATGCTTTCAGAGACTTTTTGATTTTGATATCTAGTGTTTGAAATTCCACTGTACATGCGTATAATTTGAATAAATCAACAAGGGATAGGACAAATTACGGTGGCCGACAAGCTATGGTGGCTCTAAAGCGGTGGACTCCAAGGTAAGGCTCCATGGATGCCTGGACAAACACGGACAAACAAACACGGGTGACGGTTAAGGCTTGGACCTGGCACCAGGACTAACCAAGCGGGCCCGGGCCGGTCCCGGTCTTGAGTTTTACTGGCCTCAAAGATTTGCTCTTGGGTCAGCCAGAAGGGCTGAAATGAAGGGTTTTGAGGGATTAGTGGTGATGAATGATAATCTGAGAGGCTCAGAAAGGTGTGAAAGGGACCCAAAAAGCAAAACAAAGGCCTTTCAATGGCTACAATGGCCAATATATGTAATGTACCTGAAATCACCAATTTCCTTGTTGCTGTGACGCACAGGAATTTGGTTGTATAGCTGTTTCAAGAAAGGTTGACAACTTTTTTTGGAGAAAGTTGTCTCTGCAGCGGGTAAAACCAGAGACAAAACTTGATTACAGGTTTAATCTTTTCTGTATTCTTCCAATTAGCGGAGAGACAAAATCAAGTAAGGGACAAAACCTGCCTTTTGCACATTGGCAAGATTTTCAATAAAATTGATCTTTGTTGAAACAGCTGTATGTTTGGGCCGGGTTGGGTTGGCCACCAGAAAAAATGGGGCCAAGTCTGTTGGAACCAAATCACCAACAACACAATTCAAATTATCTCTTCATGTTATGTTTCTATTCTCTTATGTCTTGTGCGCTTAATAAGCAATTAGATAAACACTATGTGATTTGTTCCATTATTTTACTCACAACCTTTTTGTCTAGATTAACCTAACCACAGAATGTATTGCTGAATCTTACTTATCAATTCCTGATCTGAGAAAGTTTTCTTTTCCTTATTCATTATTAAACTTTCTCATACAACACAAACTCATCACAAATTTCTCTCCGGATCCCATTAACTCCTCCTAGAACATTTGATTGATTACCGTGTTGTTTTTGATCTGATCAGATCCCTTTAAAGTCAGCCTGGATTCTGAAGGCCGGGCTGGGCCAGGCCCAAGCCTTAGTGACAGTACATGATGTCCATGGATCCAATAATGCAGGGCAAATACAGCCAAGCTGCGCTGCACAGCAGCTAAATTCTGGGGGGGAAAGGCACAAAACATGCCAATATGACACAATAGGGGGTTTCAAGTTGACTTTTTTTACATATTTTTACGTGATAGTGGGAATCATCAAGACACAAGAAGCCCCGGACCGGGTAGTTTGTAATTACAACAGACAATCTGATTTTCCTCTGATGCACTCTTGACCATCAGAAATAAAAAAAAACAAGAACTTCAAAAATTGGTTGTCTGAGGATATTTTTGAATAGCCCTGAACAAGAGGACCTCAAAAATATCTTGATTTTTGAATTGAGTGATATTTGTGACTTTGGCAATCTTTTTTGAAAAATTATTCAATTAAGTGGCTCTTGATGGTTCCCAATATACAAAAACTTACCCGTTGTTGTAAAATATATATAATTTTTTCAAAAAAATACATTGGTTTTACGCATATCTTTTTTACGAAAAACCTTGCCCAACTTTTAAAAAAATACTCAAAAAACAAACCAACTTGAAACCCCCTAATATACTCGAATAGCTGTACTTTTGACAATTTTGATTGAATTACATTCATTATTAGGGGGTTTCAAGTTGGATTTTGTTATGTATTTTTACACTACAACAACTTTCCTGTTGTTGTAAAATATGTGTAAATGTTTTACAGCAGGACACCTTTTTAGGTGTCCCAAATTAGAAATACATTGTTTTACAAAAAAAGATTACAAACAACTTGTCTGAATAAAAATTACGCAAAATAAAATCAAACTTGAAACCCCCTAATGTTCCAATATAATACTTGCTAAGCCTTTTGCTTCAAGCCAACAACTATCAACTCTTCAAGCATTGTATCAAAGATTTCAATTTGGAATAGGCTCATGGTCACCAATCAAGGGCTATGATGGAAAACCAGTCTGCGGTTGAAAGACAGGTACCACATTCTCATGAAAGAGGAGAATTAACAGTGTCCAATCTAGCCAGAGGATCAAGACACAGAAGAGGTAGAGGAAGAGATCAAGGGTTTCCAAATCCAATTGTCCAGCTCTATGGGCATAACAGCAGCAATAATTTTTCTGTACACAGCAGGCCCAATTCCAATCAATCAGCAGGCGCTCTGTTGGAGTCCACAAGCACAAGGCAACAAAACCCAGCCTTTTCAAGGCGTAAACTATAGATCTATTAATGGGAGCTCCCCAATCTCTGCTTCATCTGATGTGCTGTGTGCTTAAAACAAGCCCAAACCACCTGTCCTTTGGGTCAAGGTGCACAACCAAATTACAATGGTTGATGTCAAGGGTTTGGTGCTCAATTGACTGAGATGGCTTCCTCAGGTCCCAATGGGGATCTCCAGGAAGATGCAGGCAGGGAAAAATGCACTAACCAGATTCCTGAAAGCACTTCACTCTCCTCTCAGGAGATTTTGTTGTTGGCCAAAGTCAACTTACTCTTGAGTTATCTATGTCGGCCTACAGCTGTCTCACTTGTTTTTCTATAGTCTCCCGTTTTTAGACAATCTACCGCTGCAAAACTTGTTTTTCCATATTTCACATCTTTTGTTCTTCCGAATGGGAAATCCGCTCTGTAATCAATACTGCCAACAAAGCTTGAATTCTCAAGATAGAGAGGGTGTTGTATTTTCCAAAGATACTGCACGGCAATGTTAGAGGTGTTCAGGATGTCAATACTCTCACATTTGTCAAGAAAGCATACTGTTGACTTACAAGTGCTGGTGTGTAAAGGTGAAATATCCTGAATGTGGTCATCATAAGCAAGAAGGAGGTGGGCGTCCAAAAGCATTGTTACCTCATGGATTTGGTGTCAGCCTGAGACCCAAAACAGGTGGCTTATGAGAATCATAGCTGAATAAATGTGTGCTTGTGATAGGTGTTGAGGCTTTGTGACAGTATCTTACTGAAGTAGATTCAAGCCTAGAAGGTGAAGGTTAGTCTTATTTGCACAAGGAGTGTGAATAGATTAAGAACCTATTACTCACAATTGTATTTGGTGATATAATTTGTGGTCTTCTTCAGACGGGTACGTTAGTACACCTGTCTCAGGGTAGATCTACTTCTACTTGAATTGATAAGCGTAACTTTATCAAAATAAGATCTGTGAAGATGTTTGATGGAAGGTTATAGGTTCAGATGTGATCATTAAACATTGAGACTTTATAGAATCAGAGCAATAAAACAATAACGGATTTTAAAAGAAACCACGGTATACATGAAAAGAAGAAAGGTATCAAAGATGCATTCCTAATTTAAGTGTTTGGCTGGGGTTGGTTGTAAAAAGGTTATAGAGCTTTACGGTCTAATGTTTTAAAGTGTGGGTTGGTGATCAGATGATCCTCTTTATTGGGATGTGTAAAACCACTACTTATATATCATTGTGCATATCTTGTTGTGATCTAACACACAAGGGATTGTTGCATGCGTTCATAATGGTCCTTTTTTAACCAATGTGATGTTGCTTGTTTCTGATCCCTTAGTCACATTCTTGGAATGTAACATTTACGGTACTCAAAACAACCAGGTCCGAGCTACCTTTGTCCAAAACCTACTTTCTAGATCATTCTATGTCTCTGCTGAAATAGGTTTTTTTTGAACATACACGCCAGCACCTAGTTTGTAAGCTTGATTTCCCACCCCGCTCTTCGGGTCTCCACTCTCCCTACCCACTATTCAGGTCTCCAATCTCTCGCCAGTCCTCTGGTAACTCTTCTCTCTCACCATCTACCCAGCCTCACGCTCCAACGGTTCAAATGACTTCCAAGTCTCCTTCGGATCCGGTTCCCAAACGTGGCAGTCGTCGGACCAAACCAACTACGGATGATCCCAGCGCGAATCCACCTCACCACGCAGCAGTTATGAGACAGAGACAGGTTTCGTGGCTTAAAGATCTCAACAAGGAGGGTAAAAATTCACTTGAAGGCATCGTTCAATGGTTGGGACTTACTTGGGGCGATCAAGACGGTCCAGAAGATGTGATTTGGATGTGTATGAATGCTTCTGATATGATCTCGACCAATTACTCTGCATACCGAGCAGGCATTCCAAGTAAGAAAGAGTGCTCCGAGAGATGTGCCAAGTATCTCGTGGCGAAGGGTTTTATTGCTCGTACCTGGAAGGGCTGCAAGCAGCAGGTACGGCTTTTGTTAATCTTCTTCTTGAATTTCCCGTTTCTGACAGTCAAATCTTCCCACCTAGATTGAACTTTTCGAAACCAAGTTTCGAACTGCTCAAGGGTGGCGTAAACAGACCGGAGCTGGGATCTTGGCGCAGGCCGAGGATGATATCAATGACTTACAAGCCGATCCTGAAGTAGAGTACGATGATGATACCGGTGATGCCATCAGATCGAAGGCTGCCAGTACAACCAACGGTAAGGTTTTTGTTTATGTGTTTTATGATTCACCTATACTAACGTCTTCTCCTACTCCGTGTCAGAAATGTTGAAACGGTTATGTCGGTTTTACGAAGAGCTTGAACCGCTCATGGGTGACCGTCCTGGAAACGAACCACTAGCTACTGCCGAGGTGTTTCACTCTGCCCAATTGAATCCCACCACAGCCAACGCTCCGAGTGCCCAGCCTACCCCAAACAAAACCGAGTCAACTGACTATTCTCTCACTTTGACCGAGTCCATGGCTTTTGATGAATCTTGGAACGCGACCCCCCCCATCAGCCGATCGCCCTCTCCTGATCCTTCCTTGCAAACACCTGATCCAGAAGATATTCTGCCACCCATGCTCAAACGCCCATCGAGCATCAGTATTTCCAGTAGTAGCCACACTCGACCAATGCCCCCTGCTGTCTTTAAACAACCTGCTAGCGAGACTCCTCAAAGACCATCTACCTCCAAGAAGAATGATATAACTAAATCAGTCCGATCATCCTTGCCTACCATGTCAGACTTAAAAGAACTTACTGGAGACCGAAAGAAGGACGCCAGTGACCACCAGGATCTGAAAGACCAAATGGCCACCTCGACTCAAGCCTTCATCTCTTTCCTTGGATCTCGATTGGACGGCTCGCCAGCTAGAAATGACAAGCGAGGCAATGATGGCGAACTCTCTCCTGAAGCCGTTGCAAAAAAAAGGGCCTTAGACAAGCAGCTTGTAACCAAGCAGGCTGAGTTGAGCCTGCTCAAGCTTGATCGCGAACTTAAAGCTGAAAGAGCCGCGGTTGAAGCACTCGAACAGGGTCCATCATTGGTTGACAAACTCACTATGGCGCGCGAAAAGATTCAATGGGTGACTCAGCTTATCTCGGCAGGAATGTCTAAAGAAGAGGCGATGAAGCTTGCAGATGAGATGGCCGCTGGCCTTTAATCGCCATTTGTTCGCGCAACTATTACTAAAATTTTCAATATATCTTATAATATAATTATACTCTAATATCAATTTGTGTGCGCAAGTGTTAAACCAGTTGTTTTTGTGCGAGACTTCCAAAATTTGGTTCTAGGCCTGATATCTAAATTTGTGCGCAACTTATGTGTGATTCTTTGTTTGTCTGCTGGTCGTAAGAAATACAAGGAGTGCTTCCAAATAATTTGCTGAGAACTATTGATGAACACCAAGTGCCAACCAAGTAATTGAAATACTCGGAGCAGATCTTTATCAAGATTTTAGACTTGAAAAGTTTTTCCAAGTCATCAAAATAACTTGGATCAGATCTTTATCAAGTTTTGAGGCTTGGTAGAGATCTGATCGTCTCGGCAAGTTCAAATCTCAGAAGAGAATCACCAACTTTCTTTTTTCGAAAACTCGGCAAATTCAAATCTCTGAAAAAAATCTTTCGAATACTCGGCAAATTCAAATCTCTGAAGAAAATCACCAACTTTTTTTTTATTTCAATTTACCAAACAACATCAAATAAATTCATATCAAAAAACTTTTACTGATTTTTTTAATAGCTACCTAAATAACAATGAAACACTTGCTTGCACTAAATTTTTTAATTTGATTATAACTGAACCACAAAATCGATCAAAACTTTGGTTACAAAAAGATAAGATTGCTTTTACCCTTGCGAATTATTGCGCGACTGCCATCTTCTGAACTCATGCAATAATTCGTTTCTTCTTGCATAAGATGCATTATGATCATAATTGACAGGTAGATCATCTTGAGGTGGGTCATCATCATTAATATCAGCAGGCTGTTCCGGTTTCCAGCTGTCCCTATTCTTCAGCGTGAAGTTATGCAGGAGACACGCGACACGAATCCAGTTGACAGCATGTGTAGCGGTTCGTGCATCCTTTAAGATGAGTCGCATGTCCCGTAGAGATTGGAATCGCAATTTGAGCATGCCATTGCCGTGTTCACTGACCACGTGTTGCTCACTGAGTGCGGTGTTGAATTCCTTTTTCAATAGATCTAATCCATAGGTACGGGGGCTTTTGAATGTTGGAATAACGTTCTGGGTACATGTGTAACCCAAATCGGCTAACAGGTACTCGCCCTCGGAGAAAAATTGATCGGGTTGTTGAGCAATCTGACATAACAAATCAATAACCAATCAGTAAGATTCTTGCTGGATATGCGAAACACCTGTTTTACTTACCTGAGTTGATGAAAAAACACGCTGGTCATGTGAACTGCCACACCAACCGTGCAACGCATAGATGATCCAAGCATTGTGATCACAAACGAGCATCGAATTGAGTGCGTACATGAATTTGCGAGTCCAGAAGTCCTCTGGATTTTTGAGAGGAGCCACGGCCAGAGGAATGAGTGTTCCGTCTATGAATCCAACGCAATCTTTAAAAAAGGACCTTGCGCCAATTTCTTTCTTGATAATCGTTCGTTCTTCTGCGTCAGGCCAGTAGACGTACTGGCTTTCCAATTTCAAAAGGGCCTCAAAACATCTTGATGTAAAATTATGTACACTGCCCTCTGAAACATCAGGACATCAGATATTGTACCAGAACAGAACCCGATTTAATTCACCTACTCACCACTTAGCCCAAACATCTGTCCGATCATGTAAGCACTACCACCATTCCCACTTAATCCTAGCTGGCATAATGTCACAAGCAGTTTCCACTCAACCGGTAATTGAGGCCGCGATGAGCCGTTATGAAACACGAGGTCTTCACTAATCAAAGGTACAAGGCGAAAAAAAATTTCTCTCGACATTTGAGCCTATGGTAGGTAGCAATGATGTTGAATGATCAGTGAGTGACACATATCAATCAAACTGGTAAGAACCTTCAAACACTTACATATTTCATAAAATTCCTATCGCTTCCATTGAAGACCGCAGTGAAACGTATTTGTTGCAGGTCCTTCCTGTTTTCATAGAGTCGATCTTCAAAGTAACGTATTCTATCAGTCTGTTCGAGGGCTTCTCCAAGTATCACACCAATCCGGAAACAGTGTTCACGTAAGGCCACTTGATTCGATTCGGCCTCTTGAAGGTTCAAGCATCCATTCAGGTAAGTTTCGAGTGCTCCGACTAAGGTGATCATTGAGATAGTGACTGATTCTTGAGAGTTTTCAAGCAGTAATAAGGTGCCAGATTTCATCAATTCAAAGTGAAGAAACGCTTGTAGAGGTAAGTACGAAGGCGACTGGTATGTGAGATTGATGACCGATAAGAGATGAAGCGATGATTTCACGAGATCGGATATCAGCTGGGCTCGGGTGCCTACAAGAGGCATGTTGTTGAGGAGTGGTAGATGGCGAAGGGCTCCTCAAAACGAGAAACCAGGTGGGAAAATCCTAGTTTCTCTTGTCCCCGCAAAAATGAAATGTATGTAAGTAGGTTTCGGACAAAGGTAGCTCGGACCTGGTTGTTTTGAGTACCGTATATGCTCAAGGACTCAAGGAAACCTTCTTTGGATCAGGGTCTCCTGAAGTTCGAGTATGTCATCATGAATTCTTTCAAGCTGATGTACGTATGTATTGATATCATAACCATCAACATGTACATAGGCTATCTTTGTTATGCCTGAGTCTTTGTGGATGATACTCATGACTGCCAATGGGAGTATTACCAAAATACTCCTCATGGCTGACATTTGGCATGAGCTGTGGCAAATTGATTGTCAAAGGTTGCACTCATGCATGTACCCTAGAATGTCAGCCTGGATCTTGTCTGCCTTGTCATGTGGTAATCAAAACTGCCTGTTATTGCCTCAAGACCTTCTGCACCATCTGTTGTAGTGAGATTCATAGTATCCAAAGCCATTTGAATCAAATTAAAAATAGACTATTGATATGTGAACAAATCTGTAATTAATCATTGTCATGTGGACTACCTTTTTGCAGTTTGACTTGTCATCCGGGTGACTGTAGTGATTGTGAAGTGGCAAGAGATAATACATGCTATTGTGGTAGTGTTGTGAAGACAGAATAAAAGTGCACACCTTTGACTATATCATAAAATTTACACAGGAATCCTTAACAAGCCTATACTCCTGAAGGATTGGAATTCCCTGGCAAATTTAGGTGCAAAGCACCATGTCTGTGGATATTTAAGTGTGGTATCCATTCATGCCCTTCAGTTTTTCATCCTCACTTACACTGGCCATCAAAACTTGTCAACTGCCCATTCTCCTCATCTGTATTGGAAACATGTCCTTGTGGAGCCAAACATCTACCACTGTGTTTTACCTGTGACAATATATCACTACTTGCAGAAACTCTTGTGGAAAACGCCTTTTGGCCTGTGGCCATGCTTGTCAGAAACTCTGCCGGGCCTTGCTCTGGACCTTGCAAAAAAAAAACACTGTTTACCGTTGCGGCAAGGATTTCATTATTTGTCCTTGTTGTGAAGTGGAAATCTTATGTGAAATGTTCAAGGAAGCTGCTACCAGAAAACTGGGCTTGGCATTTTATCCGGTGTCAATGGGTCAAGAGGCTGTGGAGTTTGGGTGTGAATGGATATGCAGAGTCCTTAGATATTGCAGAAAACACACCTGCAATTGAACTTGTTGTGCATTAGGTTTTCTTGAAGGTGTGATAAATACCGGTAAAAATGAAAAGAATTGATATGACATCAAACTGAAGAAGAAAATACACAGGGCTTATATCATTTAAACCTAATCTGCCATCAAACCTTGAATTGTGGTCTACATACATGCTAAATGTGCAACCACAAAGGACCCTGTCTGACCTGTCTACAAAGGTCTACAAGCAAATTTCAATTGGTAAATTTTGTGGCCTCTTTGTCTTTTGAATCTCACTGACATCCTTTCTGTGTTGCCATTACAGTCCTTTCTTGGATTTACAGTGGCCATTGCTGTCAAATCAAGTGTCATGCTCCATTGGTCTGCTTGAGTGAAATGGCTTGTCAAGAAATATTTGATGTTTGATTTCAATGCAGACACATAGTGCAGAAGTTGACTTGTTCAAGTCACAATCTTTGTCCTAAAGGTCACCGGGCCCGTGCGTTGAGATGTAACAACAATTGTGTGATCTATCAATGCAATTTGGTCTTTGCAAGTGCTTTTGACATTGTAAACAAGGAGCAAACTTCAGGTGAACTTAAGGTAGGAATTGAATGGAGTGGTGAACTACTTCATTTTTTTCCACAAATGTTGGTGAAGTCAATCAAACCATTCTTGAAGAATTCCTCAACTGACAACTACCCAAGCTCTCACACCTATTCCAAACTCAGAATCATTTTAAACACAAGTTCATCTGTGAGTTGGCCAAAAAATTTATGGTCTTTCTTGCCAACATCTTGATGAAGGTTAGTCTTGCAAATTTCTCCTGGTTTCTTCAATTTTAGACCCTGATGTGTTTGGATAGAACCTAGGCAAAGTGTCATGGTCAATGAAAAGCCAAATGTGAAGGTACCCCGACCTCTTCTATTGCAGGCCTTTGAGTCTGCGCGGTTGACACAATAGACCACACCAGTCTCTGTGCCTACACCGAAGACTGATTTGCAGTCTCTGTCAAGGCAGAAGACCAACCCGAAAAGATGAATGCAATTCTGCTACAGGGTGTATTTGGACACGACAAAATTTCTTTGCAAAGTCTGATCAAGCGGTGACCCAAAATTTATGGCCGGCGGGTTCGTGGCAGGGGGATTCAATCGACGTGCGTGGCTTTTTCAAATTTCTTGCTATGTGATCGTTTTCCCTGACAAAGACACTATTGTGTTGCGCCTACTGCCGTGATGGCACCCATTTCATCTACCTCGCGACAAGAAAGACAACAGGTAGACGAAGTAGCGGACGATTGGGAAGACACACTTCCTTAATCATGAGCATCAAAGGTCAAATAGACATCCTGTTACCTATACAATCGTTATGAGGCAATGGAAGCCCTCCTTATAGGCTCGCTACTCACAGTCACAGACATCTGAAGATCAGGCACTATACTCTTTATGGATTTTCTAACCATTGTGATTTATAAATTTCTCGAGAAGCATGTTACTCGAGTGTATATGTGTGTAAGCCGGATAGGTTACTTATGTAGAAAGACTCCGATCGTTTTCCGTTGAATGAAAACATCTTCAAGTCAAGTTTTGTACAGTGGATCCTAAAAGCCTCTATCGAAGGGTTGGAAATTTTCTTCCCCCCAAACACTCGCTGGAGCGCAGCATATCTAACGATTGCCTGAAGGCTCGAGTGTACATAACTTTGAGTCATATGGACAACCAAAAAAACTGGATGGTATCCGTGACGCACCACGATTGCAAATTTCTTTCAGTCCGCTCTCCACGCAGTCGCCATATCTCAGATGCATTCTCCACTCCTGGGATGTCCCCAAACTATGTCGGGAACTGTACCATAGCGGTGCGGGGGATCGACGGCGTGATCATAATGACAAGACTGTGGATTGTGAATGGCGATATACACAACATCAGATGAAACGACCGTGATAAAGGGTTATCTATACAGATCCCTACGCAGTCCAGAAATGTCTCGTTGAGGACCTCACCGATAAGGAGCAACTAAAGATAAGGCCATCACGGGCGGCCTGTCCTCATTGCGTTGACGCACATAGTCAACTTAGTCTGGTTGAACCCCGGCCGCTTCTCATATTCTGCGGTAACACATCCGAATCTGCTGCGCGACCGAGCAACTTTTCCAGCAAGTTTTACCTCTCACCTTGTCACCGTATTGAAGCATGAGCATATCAACATATATCGCCCTGCGTCTTATGTGTTTCAGAATCATGATGAGGAGCCGGGATGAGCGCCTTGTGAAACTACAGAACCTGAGAGCTCAAGTCCTACAATATGGCCGCTTCATACAAGGCTGACGCGTGCATCATTTTGTGCGCAGGAAGGATGCAATCAAGCGGTTGCGGGCTGCAGAATTTGTTCAGAGCTTCCATATAAAAGTCGGCACAATCAACCACTCTCGGTGTTTGCTCTTCCTAGTGAAAGATTGATAACAATTATCATCACCCAATTTCTGTCAGATAGACGCTGCGCACAAGTATACCAACCACATTAATCAAAGATGCTCTTGCAATTCCATCACATCCTGATATTGGCAATCACAGCAGAAGGAATGTTTTTGCCCCATCATGGAGGTGATGATCCACGTACTGCCATCAGTTTCACTGCCCTTTTGAACGGAGAAGAAGCAGGTGAGGCTCTTGATTTATATTTGGCAGAATTTATACTTGAGATAGCTTACTCGATGGACTCCAATATTGATGGGACAGACCATGCGACTTGGAAGCCTGAAGAATCTTTTATCGCACAGACCGACCAAGGGAGTAAAAAACCCTCGCCAACGGGAGAAGTTCTTATTGGGGGAGATATTGTAAGGCCAAGTGAATAAGTTTCTCATTTATGTCCATTTATTATTTCACATATCCTCATCTTCTTTACTATATGAAGATCTTTGTAAACTATCCTTGTTTAATCCGCGCAAGCCTCACGATAGCTTGTTGTAATTTTTCCCCGGGCCTAATCACTTGTATTATCCTGTAGAGGGATTGCAAGAACCTGACCCCAAGAGTCTCCTTTTCGCAGAAACTCCTCACACCGCTGGGGACAATACACCCGAAACTAGTGCAACAAGAACGACAGTCAGCACAAATCATGAGTCTTCGCAATCGGAAGAGAATCGCGATTCATCAGGTGCAGAAGCCTCATCTTTACATGGAACAAGTATAGATGATTATGCAGCGCTCTCTGAGGATGGAAATGGTGAAAATCATGGCAAATCTCAAAAAGATACAAATCTGGGTGGGTGTGTTTTTGAATAACGAAGCGCTTGTTTCTCAACACCCTTGGCCCTTTTTGCTTTCCCGCACAATGTCGTCCAAGTTATCTACATTTAACATAATGTCTTTCTGTCAAATTCAGAATACCTGCAAGAACCTTGGTCCTACGAACATGAGTTGATGCGTGACGGTGTAACAAGAGCTGGATCTACTTTGCTGGATATTGATTCATTAAAAGTAAGTATTATTTCTATACCTGATAAAGTGACTCTAGATTAGATTTCTTTCTCGAGATAGACTCATTACTCGGCATGATGTTGCAGGATTCAGATACAAATTCTCTACTAGCTAGTTGGTCAGGTTGGGATAGAAGCCCGACCCATGATCAAGGTGTGTTGGTCCCCTTTGATATTGCCAAATTGCGACGCAATTCGTAATCCACGACATGCATAATGCTCATTCTTACATTGATATTGCGTAGGAAATGCCAGGGAAAGCGCTGGTGAGTATGACAACGTGATTTTAAGATTCTGATACGCCCTGCCTCTGGTAGTACCCTCGAGAGGTCTTTGAAGTTGATTTACAAATTTCAACTGAAATACAGGTCAGGAAAATGTTTATCATAGGCCCTCAGCATCACCATCTCAAAGTCATGAGGATCCAAAAGGAATGCATGTGCATATATCACCTATACAGACCTCAAGCCCACAGCAGCAGACTCCTGAAATCAGTATTCTTGGACATAAACGCCCTCTCATGAATGGAGTTTCCCGAGAAGATATACGTGAAGCAAAGCAGATGAAGAATTTTGATCTTGGATCATTTCCATTTGATCTGACTGTGAGAGTCCCTTGATGAATATTAAAAAGGTGATATGACAAATCTAAAGGTCAAACTAACTTTGTTTACAAAAAAACCCATTTCTGAAATGAAAAATGAAGGATTCACCGACTCTGGGATTCTTACCATCTGGAACTACTAGAGGGCTGCATGAATCTGACCAAGGTCTGTTTCATCATTGTGTGGATTGATCTCCATTACAAATTCTTACAAATAGTACTACTTGTGTAGGAAATGACAAACACGTGGCCATCACCTCATCCAATCCAACTAACTTGGGTAAATATAGTTCCAAAACTCTGTAAAACCTATGAACAATTGGCTCTTTTGTGTGAGCTTCCCAGGCCTTTTATTGACAAACTTTTGCTCTTCTTGATCTTCCTTCTGTGATTGGGAAATATTGTATTTTGACACAATCATCAAGGAGGCTCATTGCATGGGGATCATGATGGTGCTTTGGTGGATCGGCAAGCTTGGAAAGTAAGTGGTATAAAAGTTAGAGAAACCTCTCTTAGACAGTCTTCAAAAATGCTTCTTGACTTTGTCAAAGCTGACTACTCGGGTCGTATCTTGGCAGCACTCTGATAGTCCCTTCCACTTGGTAAACAGTAAATCAATGGCTCAAGGTCAGTATTTCATTTCCACATGTGATGGTACTTGACATGAAATTCAAAATGCCTTGTGGAGGTTTCAGGAGATCAAAATGGACGATGGAAATTACCAACAGGCTCATTTGGTCCAGATGTAGACCCTTCTATGGAAGCTCTGCTGAGAGCTACAGTACTACCTACAATGATTGTCCCCTCAAAGTCCACAGAGAAATTCACAGAGGTGAGTATTTTGTCCCTCTGTTGCTATGATGAGAGAATTGACAAAGGAAATACTTGAAAACATGGAAAATTAAGCATAATCTTCACAGAGGCACACCCCAAAATCACAAGCAACTGAGTTCAAGTAAGTCAAGTATTGCTCTATCAACTACAGAGTCAATCATCATTTACCAATCTTGATACAACTATTGTTAGATAAATATCCTGGCATTCCAAGATATCCAAAATCTTTGCATCCATCAGGTACAGGTAACGTAGCTTGTTTTCTATGCAAATTTCAAGGATCAGCTTTGCTCAGAAAAGATGTACTGATATCATGAACATTTTACATGTACACTGCATTTCAATTTTCCATTCATCCATCTTCTATAGTCCCTTCTGGTGCTGGCCCAAGCCATCAATCAACCTTACTCCCAGGCATCAAAAACTTGGCAGTCTTAGGATCAGAAAAACCTACACGTGATCAAAGACCTTTAGATCCTTTGATTTTAAAGGAATATTTTTCCAAATACTTGATCCATCTTCTTCATCAAATTCCAAACATGAGTCTTGATATAAATTCAGTTAAGGATTGTATACTACCTCATGGTCTAATGGTAATCAAATCCATTTTGAATACAACACGTAAAAGGAAAACACTCATCATCTTGACTCAAGTGACCATGTATCTCTTACATCTTTCACCCAGAAACAATCTACCAGGTCCAAAAGGAGATATCAAACCAGCAGTATATGATGATGTATTAGAATGGGTCAACAAAATCTTACTACATCCTGATGTTGATCAATCTGAGATTCCACTCATGACTGGATGTGAAATGAAACACAAAAGAATCAATCAAGTCTTACAAAGTTCATTATCAGTTTATTTAAAAGATACATCCAGCAATTTTGAAACTATGAAACAAAAGGAGATGGAATACACTCACACTTTTGGGGCAGCATTAGTTGATGAATGGCTCATTGGATACTACACTGAAGTTTGGAGAAAGTTAGTCACAGTCACAAGATATGAATTCAAACCTGAAAATCTATTGTACAAAGGCCTACTAAAGACTTCAGCACAACCAGAAATTGATCAAAAGATGCCTCTTGATCAGATGAAAGCTAAACTTAGTCTTACCATTCACATTTGTGAACTGATTGGTGAAGATAGTATATCCAAAGAATTTGAATCTCTTACAAATCTATTAATCAGTATGAATCTTGCTCCTCAACTTCTCCAGGATAAAAAAATCTTGAAACTTTTTGTTGATTATCAAGAAAAACTCATTGAAACAGAAAAAGAGAATTCTTCATTAAAGATCTTTCAAATCTTATCAAGTGAAAAGATTATGAAAGAATTCATACTGAATGTAGAAAACATAATTTTAAATGGTAATCATCAATCATTTATAACACCTTGGTTACAAACAAGTTTAAAGAAATATTTATTAAATCAAGATGATCAAATGCTTAATCTTAATATTGATGAATCAAAGATCTTATCATCTTCAATTTTAACCAATTTCTTTAAACAGATCTCTGAAATAACTGCACAAGATCCAGGATTGAAACCCAAGTTTCAAAAGATTTTAGGAAAGATGTCATTCTAATTCAATTCAAGCTTCATCCAATGAGTTCTTTAATATTTGTGCATCATGACTATCATGAATTGATCTCTGTCTTTAATCAATTTTTAAGAACTTATTTCATTCATGCAAATGACATTTATCATCTGTTTCTTTCATCTATTCCTCTAAGAACCTTTTGATATACTGATCTATAATTTGTCCTTATATATATCAGGCTGCAGCATCATATTGTTCCTTCTTGGAATCATTCTTGTTGTGCATGTGTTTAATTGATACTGGCAACTTTGGCAATACCTCATCTCGACCTTGTTTTTAACCTACAGATAATTGAAACGGATGACTAAACAAGCAAATAACTGCGTTCTCGTTTTTGCTGAAGCTTATGATCATACTTTTCCTTTTCTAGTATCTTTGTCATATACTTTTGAATTGTTTTGGTTTTTTATATAAAGCAACTTTACCTTTTTTGAGAAATTCAATCATTTTTCAAAAAATTGTATCAGAACCCAAGGTAGAGTTGCTAACCCAAAGCTGGAGCACAAACACGTAATGTATGAAGTTGAAAAGACAGAGAAATTCCCTCTCCCTCTCAAGTCTTAGCCTAAAGACTCAAGCATATCAGGTGTCTCCCTCCAGCTTTTCACACTCGCAGATTAGTAATTTTCTTCTGACAGAATACAATGATAAAGCTATCCAGTAAGCCAACAATAAGATTTCCTCAAACCACGTAAGTAAAGGAAAAAACGTCGACTATCAGTATAAACACATTTGGATTCCTATGATCAATTTTTCACCTTTTTATAAATTGATCCATTGATTTTGTCTTTCGAATCCTAAATCCCATTGTAAACATTTCAACAAAATCACCACAAAACCACCAAAACTTGATAAATCTATACATTTAGTTTGACCGAATCGAATCTGAACCACCTCTCAATGCAAGTACTAAATGTAAGACTGAACCACCTTCAATATTCGATTCTTTAACTGTCTTTGAATCTGTCCTATAATATACAAATGTACAAAGAAAATCCACAAAAAAAGGTCAGTTATATAGATAAGTGAAATAAGAGAAAAAGAGATATCAAGTTGATCTGAAATTAAGTAACGAACAATTGTTTACCACTAAAAATCAGACGTTGTTGACTAGTTGGAATTCCTTCTTTTTCTTCTACTCTTTCTTTCACTTTCTCTATCTAAAACAAGAATAAAACACACAAGCTTTGAAGTTCAGATCTCTTGATGATCGAATGTAAGATATATAAAATATTAAATCTTAGTTTTACCAGATCATCGGCTTCTATATCCAATTCGATCTAAAGGTTCCTTAGCACAGTTTCATCAGTATAGTACACTCAAAAGAAACAAAAAAGGTTTTATAAAGGAAAGATTTACACACCTCTTTGCCTGTAAGCGTCTAATGTTCAATTGATAACCAAATATTCCTCGGATCAGCGCACAGTTCACATAATCCTGTCTCTTGAGAATATCGAATTATAACTCTCACCTTGACTTTGATTTGCATTTTGAACGGGAACTTGGTTTGAGGGTTGAGCTGTTAGTTAAGCTTGAGGTGGGTCAAGGTTGAATGTGAAGTGAAAGTTGGCTTGATTGTAAAGTTGAAGTGGATTTGATTATCAAGAAGCTGAACGCGATCGGCTAAAAGTGATATCGATGTGAATTACATACACATGAAAACGTTACATGTGCTTTACACTTTTACAGCTTCCAAATCCGACAATCACATCCTTCCACCTTCTTTCCTGAAATTCTTCATCCAATCAACCAAGCTATGACCTTGTGACACCGTTGGTCTGATTCTCTGGGATTCGCCCAAGACCACGCTCTTGTTGTTGTTGATTATGAATGAAAGTGATTGTTTAACAATGTATATTGTGACTGTGAATCTGATTGATGGGTATAGGAATACTCATGTAAGATATGCTTATATATCAAACCGTGTGTAATTTGTTTTATTGTCACACTGGCAACCTGATCAACTTCACATCTTGTCTACTTCAATCATCACTCTCTACCTCTTATTCTTAAGGATCACGAAAAGAAGAAGAAGAAATGGGCGCAAATGAATCAAGACCAGGTGCAGAAAATGGATCAAGAAATCAACAAAATCAATCAAAACCTGAAAATTTAAATCCGAATCAAACTACAGAAGATTTATATGAAAGTGAAGCTCAAATCAATTTGACTTTTTTTTAAAAAAGATTCATTAGATTTCTACACGACATAATATAGTATGATGGATATCAAAGATTAAATATTTTGTTTGTTTGTTTATAATTTGATTTTTTCAGTCTTACAGATTCCAGTAGAAGCCACATCTGAAGAAATCAAAAAAGCTTTTAGGAAACAAGCTTTAATTCATCATCCAGATAAAAACCATGATAATGTTGAAGTAGCAACCAAACGATTTGCAAAGATTCAACAAGCTTATGAGGTATCACATGTTCTTCTTCCCTTTATCTTTATTCAATTCAATTCGCAAGAAACTGAAGTACTTTGTTCAAATTCTTCATTTACAAAAGGTTTTGAGTGATGAGGATGAACGAGCATTTTACGATCGACATAGAGAAGATCTTCTGAATGGAGTGAATGATGGTCAGTTTATATTCACATCCATTCCGCAATTCATGAGAGAAACTCCTACTGACAAATTCTCTTTTGTTTCTCTATGCTTTGTAACTGAAAGATTTCGAGAATTTCGATCCTACCAACTTCAAATTCACCAAACCTTCATCATCACGTTCATCAAGTCCTGGTCTCTCAACAAAACATATTCTAAAATTCTTTGATTCTTCTCTTTGGAAAGGAAACTTTGATGATTCTGAAACTTCTTTTTTCTCAATCTATCGTTCACTTTTCAATCAAATCTCATCGGAAGAAATGATAGCACGTCAAGATTCTACAATCGTTTATCCATCCTTCGGAAACAGTCAATCAGCTTATGATCAAGACATTGCCGGTGAACGAGCTTTGAAATACTTTTATTCTACCTGGAGTAATTTCGCTACTCAAAAAACTTTCGAGTGGATCGAACCTCATCATGCTTCATCACAAGCTGATCGTCGATACAAAAGACTAGTAGAGAAAGAAAACCAACGTGTAAGAGATGCAGCTAGAAGAGAATACAATGAGACGATTCGAAGTTTAGTAGGTTTTGTTAAGAAGCGCGATCCTCGATTCGCACGAAGCACAGCAAGTAACCCAGAAAAGTGGCGTGCTCAGGAAATCCAACGAATCAAACGCGAATTACGAGAAGTGGCAGAGAAACGTGCAAAGGAAAGAGAAGAAGAAGCTAAGCAATTCAGGGAACAAGAATGGCAGATGCAACAAGGGGCCTCTACTGATCTTTCTTCAGATAATGACACCCTACAAGAACGTAACAAAAGTGATGAAGGCTCCGATGATGAAGAGGAAGAGGAAGAAGAGGAAGAAATAGTAAATGATTGGTATTGTGCTGCTTGTGGTAAAGATTTCAATAGTCAGGGTGCTTGGGATAATCATGAACGAAGCAAGAAACACAAACAGAACTGTTCACGGTGAGGTTATATCTTATCTCGTCGCACCCTCGTATTCGGATCTTGACTCTGATCAGTCAAAAAGCACACATAGGTTACGGAAACAACTTTTAGAGGAAGAAACTGAGTTTGTTGCTTCTAAAACTGCTTCGCCTACATCACAAGCATCTCCGTCCTTATCAGAAACTTTGCGTGCAGAGTTGAGTAACAAACTCACACTGGACGACGCCGACAAGTCTCAGCCGAACACCAAAGCACCAAATGATACCTCTCCAGTTGCACAAATCAGCGAGCTAGAAGAAGCGAAACCGATACCACAAGCGCCTGATGAACCTTTCTCTCCACTCCCACAGCATCACGATCTCCCACTAATACCACCACTGAGTGATACACCACAAGATACCCAGACAGAAAGTGATCACGCTGATCCACAAACTATACCTGAAATGGCCATCAGTGACGAAGAATCAGAGATGGCGGGCATAGCGCGACGAAGAGGCAAGAAAGCTAGACGTGCGCTTGCTAGGAATATGATGGTTGAAGACCCTTTGTTAGAAGGGGTAGTAGATGATAAAGGTTTCGTTTCAATCATTGGTGACGATCCAATTTCAACACCTTCAAGTCAAGCAGATAACTCAGAGGTTAAACCAGAAATGAGTAAACGCGAAAAACGAAGAGCGAAGGAAGTAGCCAAAAAACAGAATGCGATCACTTCTGAAACAGGTCCGAAATCAGAGGTTAGTCTTTGTATCTTTTTGATTCCATGATTTCATTCATCCTGTGGAAGATTTAGAACTAATCTTATTGTTCAATTCTTTGTTCAGAGCTGTAATCATTGTCAGATGAGCTTTGCGTCCAAAACGAAGCTATTTGAGCATATCAAACAGACAGGACACGCTACAGCCTCAAAGATTAATAATCAATCACCCAATGTCCGGAACACCAAACTGAATTCTAAACGTAGAAAAGAGTGAGGTTCTTGATGTTTTTTTTTGGTTTATATATTGCATACATTGACACTTGAAGTTCATTACATCGTATACATGTTCTTGATAAGAAAGTGTAGCTATGATTTGAAATTTTGTATTGTACCATCAGGAAACGATTTGAGAAGTGACAATGTAACAGATTGAAAAGACTGCAAATGCTCCTTGATAATGATAAATCAAAGTTTGCACGGACTAGCACCCTTGATGGCATCTGCTTTCAAATAATTGCTCACGTTAGTGCATCCGTAGCTCACTCATCTCATGAAAATAGAAAAGAGTGGCATAACTGGACTTTATCTTACAGGGTATGTACGCCCTTTTGAATTCTTTTCGCTATTACAATCACATCAGCCTTTTAACGCCTTCAACATCGCAACCTAGAAGTTCTTGCCAAAGTATCACTACACCCTCTTGATCATTACCAATGATTTGGCCAGTCAACTTTAAGCAAAGATGGGTGCGGTTGGAAGTTTGTATAGAACAAATTGCTTCATGCAAAAGTTTATCAAGTTCAGTTTTACGATAGACCTTCTCAACATAATGTGAAGCAGGAAGAAAGAGTGAAAGTGATGTTGATGTAGAAGTTTTGGTGGTAGGCATTGATTTGTGAATTGAATTGAATTCAGCAAAACAATCGAAAATTGATTTCCATTCTCCACTCGTCGAGTTGGGCTTAGAAATACAAACCTTGATCAGCTAGCTAGCAGTCACGAAAACATCGACACAGATATATATATATCAGACTCACGGCTAGATTCGCCAATACATATGTCTTGGCGTGTTCCAATAATTCAGAGTCATTGCAACCAGAGATGAAATGTCGACTGATCCCATGAGGATAAGTATCAAAATCCGACGTTCTAACCAATTCTAACAAATCTTTACATTCATTGATATCATCAATCGAACGACTCTTGATGAATTCCTCCCAATCACTCCTTATATTTCTCTTTGGATCTGAAACGAGTTGAGAGTCTGAACCCAGAAGTTCACCAGTATATGAAATGAAATAAACTGTTTCTTTTGAAGTTAACATACCGCAACTGATACCTTTGGTCACTTCTTCAACCTTGATTACCGAAGGTAATGAAAGGACAGAAAACAAGCTAGATCCTTCTTCTTCCATTGTGGATAATTTATTATATAATCTTGCGATCAAAAATCTCAGACATGAGATTGCTTGAATTTTCTCATCACCAACTGAGATCTCAATCAATTGTGCCTTAGTTATCATTCCAAGACGTTTAAGATCTTGCTTATCCTCTTCTGGCGATTCTAATCGGTCCAAAAGTTTATCAAAGATTCTATTATACCAATTTACGTGTAAATCAATAGAGTCGCAAGTCAAAAGATTTTCAAGGCAAGGTTTTTGAATCGTGTTGCAATTGGGTTTACTGATTTTTTTGAAAGGAGTCACAAAGGGTTTTTCGATAAATTTCCTTTTGCATGTGATATCTTGAATCGGTGTCGGCTCCACCCGTGAAGGAATTTCCAAAAGTCCTCTGGGGTCGTAGTCTTGAGCCAGCATATGTCCCAAGGCTCGATCTTGACCTTGTGCAAAAACCATAGTTGGAGCAATCGCATGCGATAAGTTCGGAGAAGTGGGCGCAACTCTCTGATAGTGTCTTGCCGTAGACGGCTACGTTGATCAATGTAAGCTTAGCTCGTCACTATTACAACGATAAAAACCTATGTACTAACTAGCTGGCCGCCCGACCGCTCTGGCCGAGCCTCACCTTGTTCAGTCACGGTCGATACCTCGCGTCTTTCTTCGTCGTACGGAGCAGGTTCATACGGACTCGACAAACAGTTGCCTCCAAGTTTTCTTGTGAGTGTCATATCTAGGATTGGCGTCGCTTTGATCAGAGAGCTGTGCGGCTGCCCTACAGGTTCGTACTCTCGAGCTAACAAGTTTGGTGTGATTTGATCTTCGTCTCGCGCGAAAAAGCTATGTGAAGCGGTATACGAGTTCACAGCGTTTGGCTCAACAGCCTGAGTGTACCCTGTTCCATGCGGCTGAATCGATAATTGATGTGTTAGCTTTCCACTTCTGCCATAGTACGAAGTCACGTTGCTAACCAACTGCAAGTCCAACCACCATGGACGCGCAGTGCTTTCCTCCGTTACGGGGGAGACTTCACCTCTGTCTTCGTGGGAACGGGGAGGCGAACGCTGGTCATCAACAGGTTGAACATTTTTTTCTGGCTGCTCGAAATCGTGATAAATCCCAAGCTGTTCGTGGTTCGAGGACTCGGTCAGAACTGATTCGCCCGGCGCTTGGCTGGTATTTGAAGGTGTCTTGAGAATCGTAAATCAGACTCCAATAAGCTATCATAAATTTGAAGAAGGGTGAAAAATGTTACAAGCCCGTTACTGCACGTTTATCAAAGCGTCTCCCGAAGCCTGTCCTATGCAGTCCGTCTCCACCTGACCTTCGCCAGTCTTTGTTGAAGTGACTTTCTTTTTCGATTTGGTGGAGCTAGCCTTTTCTGGAGGAAGACCTGTGAGGCGTCCAATCAAGACAGCTTTTGTTCCACTGATCGCTAGATTTTTATCACGACATAAAGACTTCAAATGCAGACTGCAGATTGGATTTGCTTGTCACCAAGAAGTCCGGTTGAAAAATCGAGACTTGATAGTTATGCTTCAGACAAAAGCTCTTCCAGTGACCATACTTACAGTTTCAATTTTTTCAAACTTTCTACCTCATTGACCACTTGCATTGTTAGGTTATGATGAGTGAATTGATTTGTATGGAACTATGGTTTGTATTTCGATGGAATCTCAATCAAGAATATGGAATTTTAATATTCTCAATCAGTTTGACTCTTGACAGTGACTACAAAAGCTTGATTGCCAAAGGACATGGTCAACAAGAGCGGTCAACAGCAGAAATCTCTCAAGATTCGATTTACACTTCACTACAACGTAACTTGGCTGACATTAGTCAACAAAACCATTGAGACCCCGATTTGGATTGTTCATAAATCTTATCAGGCTGATTTCACCATTCGGTTGGTAAAGGTTCTGTCAGGTTCTGTCATCATTCATAATCTTATTGACTTACATCATCGGATAAGCATCATTTGATTCACATCGATCACAGCTTGATAAAGTGCTGTGTCATGTGAATTCGTGCCGTGTTAAGATGACTACGATGACTTCATTGTGATCACATGATCTTCTTGACCAGTTGTCTTTGCAGTCACACCAAAGACAAGATATTGATTCTTAGCAAAATCGACTTCCCTTAATCCAGGATGCACATCTTCTTTACAATCTTTTCTCATCAGATTGTTTCTCTCTTTGATCTTTTCAGCCATATCGAACTACCTGATGCACGCAGACAGCGCATCATGGAACAGGCGATAATCTCATTACGAATTTGACTCTCCAGCAACTCTCTGATGCTGAGCCTCGAGCTGTAAGTATATCCTGTCACAATTTCCGTTCTGAACCCAGTCACTAGCTTCGCGGAATCTGTGCTCACTGCTGACCCTATGACCACCTCTGATTCCTTCTTAGGACAAATTCAGATCTCACTCTGGTTTACCATCATGGGCGATTCACGTTGAAGCCGCGAACCTTTAATACCTATTCATCATGATGGCCACGTTCGGGCGAGACCGGTATCATAGCTTCATCGCACTCAATATCTTGAACGTGTGGAACCCTGGTATGTTTAACACTCAGGCGCTTTCGCGCGTGTGATAACTGGTCGATCTGAGACCGCACTCTCAACAGATTTGAATCCGCTGAGGCGAGGCAGACGAAGTTAGCTTAAGGGGCTGTGTAAGAGCACGACATTGATAATTTATTCTAAGGCTAGTCACCAACCCTTCTTTCCACTGGTGCTTATTTCATATGTATCCTGAATTCCGGTTGACGCAACCGATCTTCATGCTGTGCCAATGTTCCAGGTGCGACCTCTTTTCTTGCTATCTTTTTGACCTCCTCCTCTTTAGATCCGGCTGCCCTACCGGACCATTGGCTTGAGCAATTTCCAGCGGCCGCATACAAGGACCTTGATAGCTTCCATAATTGCTCTCAAGGAGTCTCAAGGTACATGATTTTTACAAATCTCACTCTTCGGATCGTGCTGGTTCGGATGAGACACCACATGAGACATCGTAAGAAGAGCTTAAACTCTCAGGATAATTCTTGTAGGTATCGTACACCCTACATGAGACCTCCACTCGATAAGCACGATGGATCTTGATTCCGAATCGTAGTTAACGTCGCAGTATCACCCGCAGTACGACCAACGGATTAAGAAGATGATGCACCTTGTCCACATGGAATCTGATGGTCAAAGTCTTCTGGAGGAAGGTGAATCATGTGTCTTACGAATCTTAGCTTTATGTAAGATGAAGAGCTGATTTCATGCTTCCTTATCAATATGACAAACAGATTCTACAAGTGATGAATCCCAAACGTAAAATTGAACACGCAGTCAAACCCACATACGAGTTCATCTCCAATCTGGCGCCGAATTGCTCAACTTTGGTAGACAAACTGGGGCAAAGTTTGGTTTTGTGTACTGAGCATCTTAGACTTAGTGTACAAACTGAGACAGGAGAGCTGACCTGAGAATATGGAGTCCCGTTGGGTTCTACACTTGCTTTATCAAAGAAGAAGGGAACAGTGAATTTGAATTTCTTATCGCACGTTGAACAGCTTGAACAGAAAAATATTTTGAACGATTGGACCAAGTCTTCAAATATGTACAATCGGAACGGGTCCGCGATCTACAAAGATAGTACGTACATACTCAAGCTCCGCAGTGGCAAGGTGAACGTAGAATAAGATAAAAATCATGTCTGAAGTGTTTTATGAAGAAGATGTTCAAATTGTCTGATCAGACGCGATGTTGAACATACCTGAATTGATCATGCTACATATGTGACGGTCACACAGCTTGTTCTCTCATCAACCCCGCTTACCGGCCACCACTCGGCAATCCCAAGGTGATCAATTCTGATGTTAGGCTGAGAGCTTGAGAATGGGACCGCAAAGGACTGCGATGATTTTGTATGTACACATCACACCAATAATCCTTTGGTAGATCTTCTATTCATCGCATATATCCGACTTGCTATGTAGTACTGCGCTGCAAATTTTCACTTTCTTTTCGAAACCTTATCCTGTGGCCGGTCTATCAAAATAAATGCCGTCATCCCTGCAAGAGAACACGCTGATCGACAGATGCGTATCATGAGCACGTAGTGTCAAGTACGACGTTTCAGTATTGTCAGGAGAGGCAAACCGTAAACGTGCAAACGTGTGTACAGCCAGCTCTTTGTAAACTTAACAACGAATCAAAGCACACATCATGATGGTTTTGTGGTGCCACGTGGAATGGCGTATGAGCTTACTGAAACTAACATTGCGATTCGGGCATTGGTTATCAATGATTGCATCAATTCGATATCAACTGAGAGGTGCTGAAAATGAATCTTAGATCTACATAAGGGCTTTTTTGCCCTTAGCATTTGCCATGTGATGAACTTGCTGACTTGTATCGCTGATTGGTTACAATCAAGTTTTGGTGAGTTTGATATGTGCTTGGAACTCGAGTCATAATGATAGCATCCTAATTCCATGACACTTCATACATATCATCCTATCTATTTTTTCGGTATGTCCTTTCTCTTTTTTTTCGTTCAGACCCGCTCGGCAAAAAGACGTCATTGATACAGTCCAGCGGTTGCTTGGATGTCTGAATCCTTTTGCTTAATTCCGTTTCTCGAGACAATTTGAGTGTTTCTGTTTGGGTTCCCGTGGTGAAAGATTTATAGACACCATAAATGATTTGTGACGTAATAGCTCTTGCATTCGAGAATCCTTATCTGGACACTTTTCATCTGGTTTGATTTTTCCCCAGGTTTATCGCACCGTCCAATCTATCTCTCCTGTCCACTCCGATTATCTAATCGCGTACTTTCCCTGGAGTCAACTTTTGGAAAAACCAAGTGGATCCGTATTTTTTAACAGCAGATTTGGTAAAGCTTGGCACCAATTCCTTATCAATTTCCTCGAGTTTCGCATTGAGAGTCTAGAGATCATCACTAATCTCACGTCCTTCAAGCTCAGATCTTTTTGAAAGTCATATCTTATATTTCTTCAACTTGAGGGTAACTTGATCGAATCACAGGATAGAGAGTTTACACCTGAGATTTCCTCTTGAAAAAAGTTCATGATCAAGCTTGTCAGATTTACTGCTGATCTTCATCATCAATCAACTTTCTCACCTCTACAATCCATCCAGTCCTTAAGACTTGAAAACTGATTTCCATTTACCATTCTGAATCATCTTTCAAATCGATTTCAGTTCTTTTGGTTTGATTTCAATCGATTTCCGGTCAACAGCTCATTCACTGATCAATAACATCTGGCACATAGTCAAGTTGAGTCAGTCTCATATTTCTCTTGATCTTCTGTCTTTACCTACCTCAACCTCTTCATTCCATTTCTATCTTTCTCTTTCTCTTCTTCATCATCACCTTCATCAGTTCATTTCCCTGGTTCTTGATTTTCATCTTCAAGATTGCAGATTGCAACGTTCCAATCCACTCCATCCAGTCTGGTTCGTTCTCATCCCCTGACTCACATTTCACTTTCATCTCATCAGAACAAATGTCAAGTCTTTAAACTTTCACCCGCTATCACTAATCAGCTTCTGTCTGATTTCCCCGGTCAAATCTTGTTAGTGTTTTGATTCAAACAAATCTTACCTGTCTACTCGAATCCAAAATCCCATGTTTCAATTCAACTGATATCATAATTCATACTATATGTACGTAGTCACAATATAATTAATCATAATCATAATCATCACTTCATTCATCCCGTCTTGAGTAGCTTGATTATCTTTTTACAACACGAATACTTTCATTCCTTCAATCTCATCTTGAAAGTGGACCATCACTTTTTCACCTTCTGGACTTCAAACCAGAAGAGAGCATCTCATGTCAAACTCTAATCATCATAATCCATTCATCATCTCCTAACAAAATCCACTTCCACTTTATCACAAGTTTTATCACCTGCTTTTTGATCAAGCAAACTCTGACTTGCTTCAAGCTAGAGACTCATATAAATTTCAGATAATATATATCTCTACACTTCTCACTTCAGCCCGGAAGCTTATCATAATCAGAGCAGTTTTCCCCCTTGGTGTTATGGCTACAACATCAGATTATAGGCTGATCTTTTTCTCATCTTTTTTTGTTATCAAATTGATCACGGTCCTTTGCCACATCACAGTTAGTCCTCAAAACAATCAAAGATGATCCCTACAGCGCACCATCCAACAATCTCTACCACCAGACCGTTGACGCCTGAAGAAGAAATAGCCATGAGAGTTCAAACTTCGATCATTGATTTACGCAATTCCTCTTGCTCTTCATCCTCTTCAGCTTCAACATCCGATTCTTCAGTGCCTTCAGAAGTTCCCTCTGATCCACTTTTACAAGATATTGTCACTAAGCTTTCATCCACTCAAATTATCATACCTGGGCCACTTCCTCAAGATCGCCTTTACAGTTACGAAAAATCTATTCCTACTGGTGCGTTTCATTTCCTTTACATCATCTATATCCTCTCACAAATCAACCCAATCACCAGAATACAGGATTTAGCTATATTCATACATTTCAAACGCGCCTTACAAAGACCCCCATTCCAACTCTAACAACATCTCTCTCAGTTCATGTACCAATTTTTCTGTGTGAGGGGCCGACACGCGTAACTGACTTGAATTTTAATTTTCTTTGTTTGTGATCCCGGATCAGTGGTGTTATGTGAGACTTTCCATACGCAATCAATTCCAGATTGCATATTCGCTGATCCCCTGCTTAACTTCCACTCATAGATGATCATCTCGGACTTGAGCTGTACGACCAGATCACCGCTACTCATGATTACTACGTCAGTCATGCAATATTTTTCGTCACTTATCAGATTTCTGGAAAGTAGAGACATACTTATTTTGCACCTGTGTGTATGTGTCTTGTAGCCTTACGGTACCGAATTGCAAATCTTCAAACGACATGGAGCCGAGATTGTGAGTTTCGGGGTCTTCTCATTTTCCACTTTTCCCGTCTATCAAATGTATCACTTCTTTGAGCTGCACATCTTGATCTAGTCAAATGGCAGCACAAGAGGATATATGCGCATATTCTCACGACCAAAAGATGGCCTTGGTCATCAGCTATCCACGCCCGACTTCCTACAAGTCTTTATCTAATATGGCACTTAGCTGTCAGGATCTGACCCAATGGTGCTGGATCTATCGCCTGAAAGCCTGCAATATCATGTAGAATGTCAACTTACCACATTCGCCTAACAATGTATTGTGTTCTTCTTAGGCTCGCAGGCTGTGTGGACTAACAGCAGCTGAAGTCGTAAGTCATCCCGATATCGGTCAACATCTATGTCAATCCCTTCGAAGACTCAAAGATGCGCTTCTTTGACAGGAACCCAAAGGTTGTTCGGGAGACGATGAGAATAAAGGGTGATTCGTCTCTTACAAAGTCAAAAGTCATGGAAATACCCTACGACAACCTTTCTTGACTTTAGCTGACGCTGTTGATATACTTTTTCCTCAAATATAATGCTTGGTGTAGGTCTGGGGTGGATTTGCCAGCCATGCCTCCGTTTGCGAATGGAATCTCAATGTCGATTGTCGAATTGGGCGCCGGGTTTGTCTTCCCAAATTCCTACTCCCTTCTGATGCTTATGTGGTCTTTTCACACAAGCCCATGATTACTTGAGAGCGTACAAATGGCTACTAAATCTTTTCAAATCCTCATGTAGCTCATTGAAAAAAACCACGCACCTCTTACGAAATGTAGCGAATCTACTGGGGTCTATCTCCAAACATGACCACGGTGCTTTCCTATCACAGGCTGAATATTATGCTGTAAGCTATTATCAATTCTAAAAAGGCACATACAATGTGCAGTCATCAAGTCGTGATCAGAGACTGAGATGGACAACTGACGACCCCTCCCCACATCGTATATCGAAGCTTGACCTTGAATATAGCCAACTGGTTTCAACCCTCTCAGCTGTAGAGCTACAGGAAGACAGCGGAGCAGGGCCGCTGGTCGGGGAAGAGGTCCAGACAAGAGGGATATGTGGAACTTATACCCAAGGTCTGGAATGGATCACTCATTCACTGTCAACATCTTCCTCTAGCAACTCCGACTCAGAAACGCGTTCATCGCGGACCGACGATTCACTGGGCGGGAGTCAAGGTGATCGAAGAGCGATTCTCTGGCTGGGATCGTCAATCGGGAACTACTCGCCGCAAGAAGCTCTCGAGTTTTTGAGAGATGAACTCAGGCCGGCTTTACATCATCAGACTCGAATCTTGATTGGAATCGATAACTGTAAGATTCCAGAGAAAGTTGCAAAAGCTTACAACGACTCAGAAGGGGTAACACATCAGTTCATCCTCAATGGTATTACCGTCCTTGCTCGAATGCTGGGAATCGACAAGAGCATCTTGAATTCAGAGCAATTCGAATACGTCTCACGGTATAACGCGAGTATGAGTCGAAATGAGGTTAGTGTGCACAATTTTTCCCATTTATCTTCATCGATTTCACAACCTCGAGTGTTTATTTCGGCTTCTGACCACTGACCATGTAGGCCTACCTTCGAGCTCGCGAAGCCATAACGCTCACCATCACAGCCCTAGTCACACAAGATGAAGATTCCAAGAAAGATTCAGTGATCCAAATAAAAGCTGGAGAGCTCATATTGATGGAAAAATCGTACAAGTTCACCGACGAGGAGGTTCATCAACTTTTCCACTCCGCTGGATTACGAGTCATCCAGACCTGGTCTGATCAATCTCATTTACCCTTGGCTTCAAGACCTACTACCGGTCCAATTCACTCACTTTACTTAGTTGAACGTGCTGGATTCTCATTTGACGACCTTGCTTTTTCAAAGGTTGAGGCTCTTGAAAAAGAGGCGAGGACGGATATGGCCATCCGCAGAATGATGATCGAACCTGGATCGTCTACATGTGAGACACTTTTCAGAGCTTTCAATTCGATGTCGGTGGACAACATGCGAGGTCTGAAGTTTGGGGACCAGCTCCAATGTCGTTTTAAGGCAATGGACCGAACAGGTAACCCCTTTTTCATACGCGTTGAATCTTCGGCACGATTTCCATAAAGCCTGTCTCCTTGTCAACTCAACAATGAGGCATTGGCATCCTTGATCCAAAATGGTTATATTAATCTTTGCTTCCTCGTCTTGGACCTTTGTTCAGCTCTTGAACCTAGTTCTGTGTCAGAACAGCCGGAATTCCCACGCCTGATTGATGCGAAAACGTATGCTAGAGGAAATGTGCCATCCATGAAGGAGTGGGATGAAATTTGGTCAGCTTGGGATTTGGTCACGATGGGTATCACTCCTCAAGATCTGTTATACACCAAGCCGATTGACTTGAGACATATCTGCTTATGTGAGTGATCAAGAATTGAATCCGAGAAAGCAGACTTCACCTTCCCTCTCATCATCACTATCCCACTCTAAACAACGAGACCCTTGTCTTATTTCTCCGTTTTCTGCCATAGTCTATTTTGGACACATACCCGTCTTTGCAGACATCCATCTCAGTCGATATTTCAGCGAACCGTACAGCGAGCCTAAAAGATTCTCAGAAATCTTCGAAAGAGGCATTGATCCCGACATGGATGATCCCACCATCTGCAACGAACATTCCAAGGTACCAGAATATGAAGATGAATGGCCCAGCTTGTCAGAGATCCTCGATTTCAAGAACTCTGTACGAGCTAGAATTTCAAAAGTGTACGAATCTATTGAGAACCATTCGCTGGTTTTGAAGCGGTCCCTGGCAAGAGTTCTTTGGATGGTAAGTGTACAGTCCATTTGATAAGACTTGACCTCCAATCACCGCGAACTTGCATGAATGAAGCCGATGCCACAAGCTTGCTGCTTCAGAGTAAATCATCGAGAAATGGAAAGTTACTGAGTTTGATCCTTTCCAATATGACGTGATGGGAACAGATATACGAGCATGAGGCCTTGCATCTCGAAACATTCTTATATATGCTTGTTCAGCTGCCTTCCCTCAACATGCTGCCGACCTTCAGTCCACCGGATTGGAGTTCGCTTTCACGCCAATGGGACTTGGAAGCTACCACTGATTCAGGTACAGCAGAGTTGATCGAATACTCTGACACTACCACGTTGCTGGTGGGCCATGATGACCTAGATCGGGATGATGAAAAACTAAATTTCTGCGAGAATCATGAGTTCGGATGGGATAACGAACATCCAGCTCGGACCGAGGTAGTCGGTCCTTTCAAATTATCCCCCACGCCTATCTCCAACCTGGACTATCTAGTCTACGCACTCGAGAATTTGCCTCATGGATTGAGACTTGATGTAACAGTTGTACCAGCATCTTGGGATTACACTTTCGACTCTGATTCCGAGAGCCCGGAGCATGATATCCGAATTCGTACAATCTATGGCTTAGTGCCATTCTCAGTCGGAAAACATTGGCCAGTACAGGCATCAGGACGTCAGTTAAAAGCCTACGCACATCGGCGGGGTGGTCGGCTACCAGCTGCGAATGAACTGAGAGTTTACCTCAGAGATAATCCTTCAGACGGGCCGCTGAGTCCGGTTGGCTTTCGACATTGGCATCCGATCCCAGCACGAGCGGGTCAAAAAGAAGCAGATGGGGTCTGGAGAGGCGGGATGAACGGTGGTATTTGGGAATGGACGGAGACCGTCTTTGATCGGCATGTCAATTTTCAATCAAGCCTACTCTATCCTGGTTACTCGAGTGACTTTTTCGATGGAGCACATTGGGTCCTTCTCGGTGGGAGTTGGGCAACTATACCGAAGATTGCTCATAGGAGTAGCTTTGTGTGAGTCTTTCCGTGCATTTGCCCTTCCTTATGTTTCTTGGTGCTCTTTGCTCAACTTTGCACGGTTGTTTCATTTCTTCTTGACGAGGTTAGAAATTGGTTTCAAGCAAACGTCAGTTCCTTATCCTTTATTCTTTATTTGCTCCTAGCCGATATGCCATAGTGTGATCATCAATGTACTGAACCTAGCTTTGACTTGTTGACGATCATTCCATGTAGTATCCTTACGTGTTCGCGGGCGCTCGAGTGGCTTATGATTATTGATTTGAAGAGCATTTTAACTAATCAACTTGAATTTTATCAGTAAATTTATCGTAGTTTTGATTTTTCTCCTTCTTTCGCAACCACTTAGTCAGCAGCTTTCTGAAAGCATCGAACAACTCTTCCTCTGGTCAATATCTTTCTCTTGGTTTGACTGTTTGAATGGATGTAATGGCACGCATATTTGTTAGAAGTGATTTGCTGAGCGGAATATCTTGATAAGATTGTTGGTCAAGATATACACGAGGAGCTTTATGTCCACAATCCAATTTGTTTCTTGCCTTTCAAATCATTAGGATTGAACGTGAGCGCATGGGATAAGCAGCAGCCTCACAGCAGAGTGTGGTCAGATGAGTTGCTGGCATGTCAGCTTCACAATCCCACTTGACACGTGGGGCATCAATTGCTGAAGTGACAGCGATATCGAAGATGTGCAGTTTACGATCAAATTGGCATAGATAAATCCCGATAAATCATTTGGTGACTTGAGAGAGCGACCAACTTGCCTTGCAACGTTTGTTAAATTTGTTGACCATCTCGATTGATTTTCGCCTGTTTGCCCCCCTAGTGTTTTCGGCTTCATGAAACCACACGAAACCCACTCAACTTTAGTGGGACACAGGAGGAGCACGGAGACACAAAAAGCCTGGAACATAGACGCATTCTGTCAAAGGTTTCTAGGCTTGCATATCTGCGAGAAGTCAAGAGCAAAGTGGGCAGGATTTGATAATGTGACAATAGGATCGGGTGCAAGGGTATCTAAACAAATCGTACATCGGATCGAAGAATGGGTTCATGTTACAAGTTAGAGAACGAAAGAACAAGTGTAGATATAGAAAAGCTTGAATATCCTTCAAGCAGCGTAGCGAGTCCAAGTACCCCTCGTCATCCATGATTCTTTCTGTTGACCGAGTAGCTGTTTACCGTTTTCATCTCTTGGACCGTAGATACTATTGAGAGTACTTGATGATAAGTTGACAAGACTTTGCTGGGTTTCTTTCTGAACTTCTTTGTTGATTTTCGATAAAGAAGAGGAAGCAATAGAAGATGATGGCTCATGGTCAAGTTTTGAATGAGGTACCTCTACTTTGGGCTTCTTTGTTTTAGATCGAGTTTTATTGTTATCGAATTCTTTATTTGTTGGATTTGAATCTAGTCCGAAATCTGGACCTGTTTCGACATCTTGATTCATGTTTACCTTTCTTTTCTTTTGCTCTTTCTTTTCTAGTTTTCGTTTTTCCTTTGCTTCTTTTTCTCTTTTTCTCTGTTCAACCAATTTGATCTTCATCTTTTCTTCTTCTAATTCATTTGGGTTAATAATCACAAACTCTAAACTTTCTTGAAGTTTTCCACAAACTGGACATTCAACCTTTTCAGTTGATTTCTCTACTTGTTTTAAACCAGTTTCAGTTAATACACAACCACAACCCATCAGATAAACCCAACGCATTTCCATCTTTCCTAATCCAGCTCCCATTTCCTTTAAACTGATCGGACAGATTCGTTTGGTTGATTGTGAATCGAAGGTTATCTTGAGGTTAATGATATCCCGAAGTGAAGTCAGATGTCCAGCTACTTGTCGACCATCTTCTCCAAAAGTATCATTATTTAAAAGATATTCTAGTACTGATGATTTATTGTAAAGCTTTCCTAATGGATCTGAAACGATGGGTTCTTCCAAAGGTCTCTAGAAAGTTACATGAAGATAACATGTTTCAAGGTTCAGCCTGATCAGATTGTGTAAACAGCGATGAATTTATCTGACCACTCACTTTGGAAAGGGCACAGCAATGCCAACGAGTAGATTCTTTTTGTTGCGGATCCACTTGTTCACCTCGATGTTTAGTTTTGACCAAGTCATCACGTTTCGGAATCGAACCACCATCTGAGAAAGTTAAACGTTAGTCATGCCATTCTATGGGAATTGAAAATCGATTGAAACTTACCATTCCCCATGTTGATTGAAATAAGTTGAGGTTGGTGGTGATTTGATGTAGTTGATGAAGTTAATTGAAAGTTGACGACGAGTTGAAACCTGAAGGCGAGCAGACGAAAACTGACAGTCAAGCTGATTCGAAGCTAAACGGTTTCTGACTTTAAGCCCTACCCTAAGCTAAGTCTATGTGTTATTTTGAAACTCGAGAAGATCTGGATTAACTTTTTTTGGTCGTGGATTGGTTTTGATCAACTTCTTTGTCTTTCTCTTGACTCTTCAATTAGAAACCTTCAACTTGACGCCCAAACCAACCTCATACGCGTGCTCATCACTTTCAAAGGGTCCTTGTGCATCACAGGACTAAAGAACCAATCAATCGGCGCTCTTAAATATCAAAAGTCGCGTCTGCTGACCTGTGGTCTTGATTCCTTTGAATTTGACCTCGACAGACTTATTGGGACAATCTACTTGTGACTCCATCACGAAGTCATCATGTACGTTAAAGTGACTGAGGATAATATTACCAGTCTAGGTTGCCTACCCTCTCGGTGACTCCAAATCTTTTGATTTCCTCAGGTCGACCATCGACAAGATCGCCATTCGTGGCATCCGTAGTTTTGATCATGAGCAAATGGCAGTCATGCAATTCTACAGTCCGTTGACTGTCATCGTTGGTCACAATGGAAGTGGCAAGACAGTCAGTTTTGATCGTCTCGCCATCTGTCCTTTAAGTTGCTGGCTTATGTTGATCCACTTCTTTGGTTTTCGTCCAAGACTATCATCGAATGCTTGAAATACATCACTACTGGCGATCTACCGCCCAACGCCAAAGGAGGTGCCTTTGTGCATGATCCATCTATGGCTGGTGAATCTACTGTGATGGCAGAAGTCATGCTACGTTTCCGAAATGCAGCTGGTACAAAGTTAGTCGCCAGTCGACGTCTCCAAGTCAGCAAGAAAAAGACTGCTGGGATCACCATGAAAACTCTTGAAGGGACCCTATCGTACAATGATGATGGCCGTGAGGGATCTAGTGCAAAGGTTTGAATCCTTAATCACTCAGTCCTCTTCTGTTGTAGAATGCAAACCTGACAAACTTTTAGAGACGGACAATATCGACCAAATGTGCCGAGATGGATATAGAACTTCCTCGACAACTTGGAATATCAAAAGCCATCCTGGAAAATGTAATCTTTTGTCATCAAGAGGAGAGTAATTGGCCATTGTCTGAACCCGCCAGTCTAAAGAAAAAGTAAGTCACCTGAAATCTCGTCTGCTTTTGTATGTTCTACTGTACTCAGCTATTCTTTTCTTTTTGGTACAGATTTGATGAGATTTTCGAGGCAACCAAGTTCGTCACCCTCAAATACTTCATCTCCCCATCAAAACGGGTATATCAAGCTTCTAAGTCTGACTATCTTATGATGATGTTTATCCAACAGATATACCAAAGCGCTTGATAACCTCAAGCTCATCAAAAAGGAAGCAACGGCGGACCTGAAAGTCGACAAGGAGAGATATTCCGCCTTGGCAACTGATAAGGCTCGTGCAGAAAAGGTTAGTATTTCTTCATTTGACCGTAACCCACTAAGACAATCAAATACAAAGCGCAAGAAGGTGGATGAGAATGATTCAAGAAGCTCACTCCTAGAGTGCTGGTCAGTAGACCTTTGGATACTCAGCAAGGGAGTGGGGAGCCTGGATTCTTGGCGCACTCTACCTTGAGACATAAATTCATAGCAGAAATGCTGACTGAATTTTCCAAGGGGGGGGCTTAGGGATTGAGGTTTATATAATTGTGGGAAGGATCTGATTGTCGGACTGACTTTCCGTCTCTGCTTACCGTATCAGCTGCAAGCAGGTATAGATAAGATCAAGGCAAATATCGAGAAGAAAGAGGAACGTTATGACGATTTGGATGCTCAAATCGCTGGTCTTGCCGAGGATAACAAGAAATTTTACGAGCAAGCTGTACACTATAAGGAAATTTTGAATGAGTACGAAACTTTGTCACGACAGAAAGATAATCGCGAAGAGATGGTACAGGATCTGTTGGAGGGCATGGAAGAAATTGCAGGTGGTTCGTCCTTGATCAAATCTGTTGTGTTTCTTTCAGAACGTAGCGTCCATTTTCTGACTGACTCTTTAATGATTTAGCCACGGATGAAGACTTGAGGAATTCTCGAGAAGAATCTAGAGCTAAGTTGGAAAACCATGCAGAGAGATTGCAAGATACCAAAGATCAATTAGCCAGTCTTGAATTAGAAATAGCCAAGCTGCGACGAAGACACCAAAATAAGTTTACCGAGTTAGGTCAGTTGAAAGCTCAAACTCAGGTAATTTGATTTTGTCTTATCTTCCTCAATCTCAGTACCACACTTCATGGATGATATTATATTGTAATTTTATCTACAGCGACACGTATCTGCATTAGAAGAAAGGCAGGACTTGGTAAGGCATCTAAGTGAACATCATCAAATTAAAGGCTTTGAAGGCCCGATCGATGAAAGGCAAGTCGAAGAGTTCTTAAACACACTCACCGAGTCTCAGAAGAGATGTTCCTCTGAACTGGAGCAAGTGAAAGTGAGGCTTTTTACTTTGAGGTCAGGTTCACTTTTCATGAGTTGACATCGTAAGCATTTTCACTTGAATCAGCGAGAAGGAAAAAGAGCCGAAGAAAAGAAGCAAAAAGAGATCTTTGAACACAAGACGGAGGAAGGCTCGAATCGACAAAAGAAACAAGCTTTGCAGGAACAAACTGTGCGTTGGCGCAACCAAAAGATGTTTTTGTTCATTCCTCGATCCGACCACTTGCGTCTTGCTAATATCCTATTAATGTACAGGACACCACCCGGAAGCGCGTCAGGAAATTGACTGAGCAAATTGAGAGGGTCAAGATCTCTGAACATGATCTCAAAGATCAAACCGATAGTTTAAAGCAAAAACAGGATCGTTTGACAGAATTGACGAAATGGATGACTCAATCCCAAGCTGACAACCGGATCAAAACCAAAAATGACGAAATAAAAAAACTAGAGGATGAGAAAGATGAATTACATTCAGAATTGAGTGGATTACATCGACAGTTTGATACTCGAGCGAAATTGGCTTTGAAACGTACTGATGCTAAAAAGAAAAACGATGGAATTCATACAATGTTGGGTTATATTCGACCTTAGTTTCGATCGATGATTTCTAAACGAAATTCTCCTGATAGATGTTAGGCTGACGTTCTAGTATGATCTTTCTTTGGACTATATTAGAATTGAATCTCACGGTCCAAAATTCAAAGAATTGGTCAAAACTGAAATGACACTCGAGAATGCCGAAACGGATATTGGAAACGCCCTCCGGTATGTCATTTTCTCTGTTCGAGTGACTCGAGAGTGATGCTGAACCCTCGAATCTTGGTTTAGAGATATAGAGCGTCAATCAAGAGATACTGAAAGTGTCAACGCCACTGCTGCTCGGAATTTACAGACCGTGGATACCAAGTTGCAGATGAACAAGGCTAAAACGAAGTCTTTAGAACGCGAACTCTATGGTTAATTTCACCTTTATATTGCGAAATTCGACATTGAAGGCTGAATGAATTCTTTGATGCATATTTCTATATAGGTCTCGAAAAGAAAATCAAAGACGCAGCTGATGGGGAGACTGTTTCACAGTCGATCAGTATCGCGGAAACGGAAATTCTTTCTTTGAATAGGTGACCTGACTTGTATCCTGGCATACGATTCTTGTTCATCCCGTAGATGGTGGCCAGATAGCTTACGATGCGGTTATATGTTACGAACGTTTGTAGTGAGCTCGATATCATCAAATATTCCGTTCGGTTTCATCAGAATTTGCTCGCGAAAGCCAAAAAGGGAAACAATTGCGGAGCTTGTCAAAGAGAATTCGGAGACGCACAGGAGATGCAGCGGTTTGAGCGTTTTGTCAGTTCTATTCTAGAAAACGAATCTTTCAAAAAACTCACATGTGCATTACTTTGAAATTCTCAGTGCAAAGACATGATCGAGCAGCTACCGAAAAAGAGAGCAATATATCAAAGTGAACTCAAAGAATGGCAGGAACAATTAGAACGGATGAAGAATTTATTGCCTGATGAGCTAGCAGTGAACAAGTTACGGGAAACAGAATTACCAAGCTTGGAAGAGGAGTTGAAAGAGCTCGAGTCCAAGTGGGCTGCTTCCAGTCATACATCCGAAGATGTATGAATGTTTTTATTACTATCCATTTTAGAATGACTTGATGCTAAGTGATCATATTTACAGGCTCGAAGAGACGTTGAGCGGCTCAAAGATCAGATGAGCGAACTGATGTTATGCAAGCGTTCAGTGATCGACATGACTCGAATGCGCCTCGAAGCTGACGACCTAGAGCGCGAGATACAGCGATTGGAATTTGAACTAGAAAACTCGGGCTCCACCAAGACGAGTGAAGTTGTGGAAGCTCAACTTGAAGCTTTAACTACAAAACTGTGGGTGTCTTTCCTTCATATATCTACTTGACTTATTCCTTCGGGGCAACCCAGCGGGCTTTTCATTGGTTGAATAGATTCTTCTTTACTTCTTTAACAGTGCGGAAGTGCGGAAAGAAGTGAATAGCTTGGTCACTGAAAGAGACAACAAAAGAGCATCTATTCAGGTGCTCGAGAACCAGATACATCAAATCGAGCTTGACCTGAATAATAAGAGACAACAGATCAAAGAACGAGAAGGATTTGAAAAGCAAAAGGAAGAATCGAGGACCGAAATTGCGCAATTGGACGAGATGATCAAGGTGAGCATAGTATGGCTAGTACGTTCAAATTGAGATCTGACACCACATTTTTGATTCTTTCAAACTTTAGAAAATCGATGAGCACATCAGAACGTTTGCTGAGCCCATTAGCCGACTGGAAAATGAGCTTAAAGAGCTCAGTGCTAGGAATTCGGGAGCTGAACTAGAAGTTGTCAAGAAAGTACAGATGTATAATAAAAGTCTTAACCAGATTGAAACGATTAATCGAGAAATTGCCAAGTACGTGATCCTCGCTGTCTTATTTTAGTTTTGTCAACGCTTGAACAGCCCTCATACTCACATCTCACGGACACAATCGGTAGATTTGTTGAATCGGGTATTGAGACGAGTATGCAACGCTGTCAGGGAGAGATTGACCGACTGGAACAGTTGATCAAACAGGCTACTCAAATGCTAGCAGAGTCGCAACAGACGTTGATCGATTTGGATCAAGAGTCGACGAAAGCAAAGGAATTTGAACGGAATATCAGTGATAATATCAGATTACGAGCTCATCGGGACGAGATAGCTGGGTTGGAAAGCGCTTTGCAAGAATTGGACGTCGAAGGAGCTCGTGAGGCAAACAGGAAATATGATGAAGAGTATCATAAAGCTCGAAAGTTACAAGCGGATTTCCAGGCAGATGTGAGGAGGCTTTTGAGTTTTTTTGCTTGACATCAAATATTGATTTCTTGCATAAATTATTTGGAACGTCCGAAATAGCATGCGAGGTTGGGCGGTGAGATTGGAATGGATAGAAAAAATCTAAAAGACAAGAAAAGTGAAATGGACGTCGAGTTTAAGGATATCTTCAACCGACATCGTAATCAATTGATCAAAGTCAAGGTGGGTTTTGGGTTTTGCAGCCTTCTTCAGTCAAAAATCACAAGTTGATATGTTTTCATGACGAAAATGAGATATAGACTGTTGAGATCGCGAATCAAGACTTGGATAAGTATGCAAAAGCGCTAGATCAGGCGATCATGAAGTACCATTCGCACAAGATGGCCGAGATAAACGATACTATTCAGACCTTATGGCAAAAGACTTATCAAGGGACAGGTGAGTTCGGTTTACCTCTACTTGACACGATAAATATGTATTGTAAACGTTTCTTCTCTCGTTCCTCGTCAGACATCGATAAGATTTTGATCAAATCTGAAAACGAGAATGCAAAAAGCAATAGATCTTATAACTATAGGGTAAGCGCAAGTAGGCATTCAATTTCTTCCCATTCAGGATAGCTGATACTTTCACGGTTTCCTATTAAAAATCCACTCGTAAAGGTGGTGATGTTGAAGGATCAAGTTGAGATGGATATGAGAGGTCGATGTTCTGCTGGACAAAAAGTTTTAGCTTCGATCATCATTCGATTGGCTTTGGCTGAATCTTTTGGGACTAATTGTGGTATTCTTGCCTTGGATGAACCTACGACGAATCTTGATAAAGATAATATTAATGCTTTGGCTAATGCTCTTTCTGAGTGAGTTGGACTGTGTCAAGTATTGAAATCCTTTGTGTGGAAATCCTTATGACTCACGCCTGTTGGCTGGTTGCTTATCTATACTAGGATCATCAAAGAGAGAAGAGATCAAGCTAACTTTCAACTAGTCGTCATCGTGGGTTTCATTTTTTTAATCCTGACAGAATCTATACAGATCTGATTCATATCTTGTTCACTGATGGCTTTGTTGATCACTGCAGACGCACGACGAAGACTTTCTCAATCAATTAGGTCAATCTGACGTACTTGATAAATATTGGTAAGCTCATTCTACATTCTGAAGGACCTTAGACCCAAGTTCACAAGAGTAGAGTCTATGTTCAAATGCTAATTCCGAAATATTTTCTTCAAAATCCATTAGGCGTGTCAGTCGAAACACTCAACAAAAGTCAATCATTGAACGTCAACGGTTGATGTGAACCAAAAGGAATGATTTACTGATTTACCAAGGAAATCAAAAACCTTGATCATCGTAGACTTGTCCCTTTAAACCTGGCGTCTTTTTGAAACTGGTTATGTATCAAGGAGTTTAGAAAAAAGTTTGGTCCGAAAATCTCTTTTTCAATGTTTCATAACATTTTTGTACCTTTATGATGAGTAAATTGATATGCAGTTAATAAAATAAACCTTAATTGGAGGAATTTGATGAGAGATGGCTCATGAGCAATATGAATAAACTCATCCAGATTTCTAGGTGGGTGGAATTGCCCTCAATAAAGACGAGGATGAATTTGATCATTGGGATCAATTCTCGATTTCAAATCAAGTGGCTATTTCAGACAGGATCAAAAGTTTCTCTCAAACTTATTAATGTATATACATCATACAACATACGAGGTAAAAAGTTTAAGCACAAATACAACATGTTTTTTTCAAGAACACAAAACTGACGACAATATTAAGATCACTTCTTGAGCATAAGACTAACCTGACGAAAAAGGAAAAAAAAGAAATTAAGCTCGAGGTTGGATTTTCAAGACAGAGCTGATGAAGTCCGACAAGAGAAGGCTTTGATTATTTTACTGCATAAAGCTTTGGTTTTAAGACCCCAATGGACTTCCAGGTTTGTTGAGGTGTGGACGGTCAAGATTGATTGAGACTCTTCTCTTTTGTTTGATTGGAGATCTCATTGCTTGTTGATCAAATCTTGGAGAAGTTTGAATTGAAGATGATTTATTATTAGGAGATTGAGAGTTTAAATGTTGTTGAAGATGATTAGCAAAGAATTGATTAAGAGAGAATTCCCATTGACGTTGAGAACGTTGTTGATCGATTAATTGACGTTCAGCACTAATCTTTTTAAATTCATCTCTTGCCGTTTGCCATCTTAATCTTCTTTCAGATGAATCCATTCCAATCGATCTACGTTCGAATTCAGCCAAGATCATTAATTCTAATGCACTTCGATGTGATGATCGATTAGATTCGATTTCTAATTTTCTTCGAAGAGTTTCATTGGCAAAGAATTTCGAAACTTCTTCTCGTTTAGGTGATGGTAAGTTTGGATGTTTGATTCGTAAGTTTTGAATCTTTTCAAAAAACTCATTTAACCTTTTTTTGGCTAATTCTGAGGTGGAGGCTTCTTCTGTTGCTCTGGTTTTTGATTCGGTACTTTTTAACCATCCTTCAGCTAAGGTTTTTGATCTTTCGATTAATTGATCTTGTAGGGGAAAAAAACGAAAGTGTCTTCTTAGTTATTGGTTTGTTTAGAAAATGAGTTAACTTCCGACTACGGACAATTACTTACCTTTATCGAATTTAGATCGAATTTGATACCTCAAAGAATCGTACCTGTTCTTCCTATCTTTATTGCTTAAAACCTAATTAAAGGAGTCAAACGATGAAAAGAGTTAAAAACCATTTTTGGTTTGATCGAATCTTGTTGTTTTTTTGCTCTTCAAGATGATGGATCAAAAGTTGGTTCGAACCTCATAAGCATGTTTAATGATTTTAGAATAAGTCACAGCTCTTGCATGATCCTCAGTTCCGATAGTAAAATTATTAGGATCATGTAAAGCAGCTTGAGTAAAGTAAGCTTGATGGATTTCTTTGGCGTTTAGATCTTCTGTTGATGGTAATTGAAGTACTAATGCAATCGAAAGAAAGAAAACTTAGTTGGATTGATTAAAAGATGGATGGATGATAAGAGAATGATTACCTTTATACCAATTTGGATAGATTGGAGGAGTTGATCTTTGATTGTTTGATTGAGATTGTTGAACTGGATTGTGGTTCATGATTATTAGTTTTTGATCTTGAAGTCGATGTTGAGTGAGTTGATGAGATGGAATGGTCAACTGTTCTGGAACATTAAGCTGAGGAAGTGAAGTGAAGTGAAGTGGTTCTGTTTTGAATCGATCGGATTTAAATTCAATCGAATCTTGCCCTCGTTCCTTTCTCATATCAAACTTTAAATTCTCATCGACTCATCTTCCATTCCTGGATCATTCCTTCGGCCAAACTTCACGCGTTTGGACTCGGGGATATGTTAACACCTTCAAAGTCTTTCTTTACATCTCACGCTACAAGAAATAATCAAGACGAAATGGCAGCTTCAGTGGTGCAAAAGCCCAAGCGCCGCAATAACCCGGTGTGCCATAGCCCCTATCATCAAAAGATTATTTTAAAGAGACCTTTGAGTTTAGAAGGGTTGCACGTCACTTTGGACCATGAAGTAGATTTTTTGTTGGAAAATACTGAATCCAGCCCGGTGCTTGAAACTCTGACCCCCCGGTTCACTTTGTATCTACTCTTGATAGCTCTTGATCCCACGTAATTTGTTTGTGGCTTGACATTCCGGGCAGTTGCTTGAAAGCTCGTCCATTTCATGTCATCTGAATTACCTTACTACCACATTTTAGTGGAGATAGGAACGTAAGCTGAAATTGCTTTCAGCTCACATTTATGTTTGCCCATTGTTTCCTTGTATGGTTTTGTTTGTCCACCGCTCACGGGGGTTTGCGGTGCTACATGAGAGCAGAAGGCTTGGTGGGTGCATCTCTTTGATCTCTTCTTGTCAAAAGGAAGAGGTCTCAGAAAGGCAAGAGAGAACATAAGATAATAGGTCAGAATGAATGAGAAAAAGAGACTAGATTGGATTTGTAGGAAAGAACATTCATTCTTCTATATGTTGGTACTTGAGAATGGATTGATGAAAGAAACAGATCAATACATGTCATAAAATAGTAAGTGATGTCATGATTGTAAAAAGAAAAAAGAAATCATGAAGGACTAATTATCTCAATCTTCTCTACCTGTCCAATAAGATTCTTTCCCTTCAGCCTACTTTGTTTGTGGGGCTTTGAAGCACATATGTCATACATATTGTCATGTTTATCCTTGAAATTTGATGTTAATTCATCAAGTTTGAAACCTTTTGAAACACAAATTGCTTCTTTCAGTAGAGTTGATAGTTTTATGTCTCTGAAGTTCAGTCCCAGAGCAATTTTCTTTACTCTGTATCTCAGCATGTACTGCATCTTTGGGTAAATAACTATGATTAGAATAGTTTCTTGTGGGCATCTTGAACAAGTTCTTTTGATACTTCAGGGGGATTGGCTCTACAGTTGTATCTTGGTGGCCTGAGAACGTCACAAAGAAACAGGAATCAACATTAGGATCAAAATCTTGTGAATGATCATAATTACCTGGCAAGCTGGCCTCAGTACAGCAGCCGCAAGTGTTTTCCCCAAGTCCTGACTCTAACCCCAACTGGACATTGATTGATGAGGATCAGATGTAATTGCACCCTTATCAGTAGTACTAGGAGCTCTAGGAGCTTTGAACACACTTTCTTCTGCTGTGTCTTTGTGCCTCAAGTTTATGATAGGATAACTTGTTTCTTGTGACAACTCCAATTGAGATTTGGAAGTACCAACATAATCATGATCTGCGGGAATATTTCTTATAGCTGGGTTAGACCTTGGTGAAGACCCCAACCATTGTGGTTCACTAGTGAGGCTGCCAGGCCCAGAATACCGTGGACTGGTAAGGATAAATGTGTAGAGGGGTTGTCATATAGATTCATTGTATTTGGAAAACATTGAGGTTGTAGCTTCAAACTCGAGTCTTGCATGTTTCCAGCTCTTGCCTGTGCTTGCCTTGGGTAGACACTGACTCCTACCCCAAAAGATATATTTTCTTCAAGTAAATTGCCAGCATGTTGACTGTTCAGGTCCCGGTCCCCAAAAGCCTGGCTAGTCAGATGTGCTTGGCTGGCTTGCATACCATCAAAGGCATCATTACTCTCATCGATCATTCTGTAAACTTCAAGCAAGCATCTTGATTCTGAGATCATTGCCATGTTACCTAATTAACAACTTCCTGTATGGAATCCAAGTCCAAATGTTCTTTCTCTGAGATCACTGATACTTCTTCGCTCATTCCAAAATCAACATTGTCCTTGAATGTCATACAAACATGATTATCAATGCAAATACGTAAATCATGCTCATTGAAAAATATCTATAGTACAAAAGAATCATCAGTTCCACTTATGAAAATCAAAAAAGCAAAATGTATCAATAACCATAAACATTCAAAAATCTTAACAATCCATCTAAAAAGTACCAGTCATTCTATTTCCTATCCCCAGATCCAGTGTCTAGACAATATACTGTACAAGAGATCCAATATCATGATTACTTTTCAGGTTTATTCCGACTTGATGAACTTGATTTATTGGCGTTGGCTAAAACTTCATCAGCTTTCTTTTGCCTCCATTCACATCCTGATCGAAATTCACACGGTCTAGGAAAATTCATATCCGTTGCAATTTGACATTAGCCCACTTCGAGTCAAATGGCTGCTCTCTTCCGCATCTCCAAACAAGATGTTAAAAAGAATGAAGAAAGTCACTTGCCTACATCGATCAATCTCAGTGACAGGTACACCGGCAGGTTCTCGTTCGCCATTCCAGAAGGACAGAGCACTTTCGAGAAAATTGTCTAATAGGCGACGATCATATCCTAATAAGACAGACGCAATTAAACCTTTTTCTTTCCTTTTGTATGACACTCTCGGTTCGGCTACTTCAGATTTTGAGCCGGATGATGGCAGCACCTCTTCTTTTTCAATTGAGTTGGTCTCAACTTCGGGTTGGTTCAAGTTAGTGTTTCTACAATCTTCTTTTTGGAGTGATTCCGAAGGTTTGCTCGTTGGTTTAACATCTGTAGCTAGAGTGCTTTCAGTCTGATTCGTGCTTTTCACTTGGCCTTCATCAGGAACAGCGATTTTCGAATCGGCTAATGAGTTTGAGATCGCTCGAGCTATTTGTTCCTCTTCCTCAGCTTGGGTTCTAGGTAAAACAACTTTAGCCTTCTCGTTGGGTGCCATCCTCAGTTCTAATTGTTTTGGTTTCTTTCGACTTGTCTCTCTTGTACGATATACGATTTCCAACGTGTCACTGGACTTATTTCCACCACTCAACTTTGACATTTCTCTTAAGAGCAAATCATACATCTGTCTCAGGTTCATTGGTAATTCATCCTTGCCTTGTGTGAGTGGTAGGATCTGTTCTATGAATTCAGCGCTAAAAGTTTCATTCTCATCAAGTTGAAGTCGATCACATAGTTTAGTAAAATCGAGTGATCGTGTTGATAATTGATCATATAGCAATTTATACAGCATCAACTGAAAGCCTAAAGACCAAGATGAGATAAAACATCAATGGAAGTTTCTTCTAACGATCTTATGAAATAATAGCAGAGTGGAACATACGAGTGGATTCGGTGAACAGAGACGGCGGTAAGCTTGTATCTGGCCTAAAAAACCAACCTGGCATCAATGAGATATGAGAGTCAGACTGAGTTAAGTAAAACATGTCTTGACCTTGTCTTGTTATCGCTAATCATGACCACAGGGTATGATGGGCCCGGTTGCTCATTCTGTACACTTTTCTGTGGTTGAGATTGTGTATTAGAGGATGGCGAGAAGAAGTCATCCAGTGTGCGACCTACTCGAGTAGGATCACGCGGTTCAATGTATTGTGGCTTGGGGTCGAGTTCAAGTTGATCGATTATCCCTAAGACGAGAAAGTCACCGACGAAGCCCCACTAATGAGTCATTGACAGCGTCGACGGATCTTAGTGTTATGATTGAGCCGCAAAAGAACGAAGTGCGGAGAAAAACAAATTTACCACACTCAATTCACGCTGCAGACATATCGGAAATGCAAGAAGACTTTCTGGTATCAGACGGACGCTATTGAAGTAGTTTGTAAGGAGAGGAGTCGGGAACATTTTTCACGTACCGTGATACCAGTATCGCGGAGTATATCTAGATTGATGATGGTATTCAATATTCTAAACAATGCAAGCAGACTTCACATCAGTTCTTGTTCCATGACTCTCTCAAGATCATATATGAAAATAAAATCAAGATCCACTTCAATCCCCAAATGTCAACAGCTGAAACAGTTCTGATCGGGATTTTGTCAGGTACGATTTCTTTTTCCAACTTAGTATGAACCTATAGATCGAAAGATTGAATCAGATTTATCACCAAAGCCCTCCAGTAAGAATCAGAGAAATTCCTTCACTCACAGCTGTACCACCATCCAAAACTTTTTGACGCGTGAACATTGCGTCTGAATTGATTTTGATTTCCGTCCCTGCACGAGTGATGATCGATTTTGGTCTACTTTTTGGTGGCAGGTATCTTTTACCTAGTAGCCCATATTCTACTTGAGTCTCACACCAGGCTGTACATATGTTTACGCGTGTTTGTTTGAACAAGAGAAAATTACGCGTCTAGTTATTTTCATTCATTCTTTTTTGGAAATATGATCACGAGGGACAAACCGCATGATACGATATCGCTAACTGCTTGGTATTTTTTTGTAAAAGGACGTCAGATATGGTTGTATACGGCACAAGTATTCAATTTTGCGAACCTGATAGAAAACCACGTCTGGCGCGATATCTTTGATAGAGACTTGTGCTAGAGTTCCAGAGAGAGTTGTTCATTGATTTCATAGTCGGATTGATAGAAGGAGCTACTATAGCACTGTTCAAATCAGTTGTGCTTGTCTCGGGTTCACATTCGATTATCAGATGAGTGGGCGGCGTGATTGGATGTGAATTTGATAGCTCTTTCTTGACGGGATTTGATGTAGCTTGAGCTTGTTTCGAGATAAAATCAGCTTGTATTTGATCTATGATGGCCAATGCTTCTTCGTCCCATATCACTTCATCGTATTCAGATTCTGGTGTACTATTCTTGCTTGTTTTGTTATTAGTTTCATGAGAGAGGTTCATCTGCTGAACAGGAATTCGGATTCGTTTGTGCTTGGTAGATGAATAAACTTGAATATACTGAAGTAATCAATATCTTGAAGAAGTTAATGGAAATGTCCAACTCTCTTCAACCTTTCATCATGCTGAGCCTTCAACACATCCGGTAGGCACTGACAACCTACATACACCGAGTCGGGCCGGACTGCGACAGGCGAGTCTACATACAAGGCTGAGAGATGCTAAAGATGAGGGAGACAGAGATCGAGGTTTGTGAATTTCAGTTTGGTGGTTTTGTTCTTTACCTTCAACGTCATATCCATTTCTTATTCCAGTGATTGTTTACTCATCTTCATATCCAAGATGGAAGCCACTTCCAATTCTCAGCTTGAAACAGATCAAATATCTGCACCGGCCGATGACCAGGATGCAATCTTCAACGAGATGTTAGAAGTGATGTCTGCTTTGCAGTCCAACCCTTTCGATTTCGCACTCCACCAACGAAACGTCGCGGTGTGTCGAAAGCTTGGAGCTGCCACTATTGAGGAATTGTCTCAAGCTAGAAATCTGATGTCCGAGTACTTTCCAGTGAGAGATGGTTAGTCATGATCATCATGATTGACATTTTCCAGGCTCTCACTGACGATCGGTGATGGGTTTCAGACTTCTTCTTGGAATGGATCAACGATTTGATGGCCAGCCAAGAGGATCCCTATGATCCAAATTCAGTGGAAGCCGTCTTGGAATTATATCAACAGGCTTCCTCGTATGCGTTTTGTAAGACATCGCTTGTCCACCAGACCAAAGACGACCCATACTTCATGAACTCAGTGACTATGTTTTTGTAGTCCCGACAATTGAAAGTGCACGACTGCAGTACGTCATCGGACTCTATTACCACGCTCGAGGACTTGAACAACCCACAGGGGATCTTGCCACTTTGATGGAGGAGTCTATCAATGAAACTAAAATGGAAGAGGATTCAGTGAATGGTGTAAAAACGGCAGAACAGTCGCCATTGAAAGACTTGTTGACAGATGATAAAGTTCGCGAAGTTGCTGTTGATGTATTGGACAAAATGGGATACCACTTGGTCGAGGTCAGCCCTTAAGATCTGATTGTGACTTTTTGCATACGCGAGCTTGTAGTAATGTGTGTTTGGGATATGGTCACTTTCTGGATATCATCAGAGTTCCAAGATCTGGAACGCATGGGCGCTCTATGAGTTTGACACTCTTCAAAAAGATTGGGGGTAAGGAATATCTCTAACATTTGACTCAGGTTATTGTACTCACAACCATTCTTCAAGGTCCGATGCAATCGCGCGATTCAAATTGTTTCTCCAATCCAGACTTCGGGTTCCTCACCTAGGTAATGAAACACATGCTTATCTTTAGTGCTAATAGCTCCATAACTATAATGTTTCCATTACATATCATGCTTCTTTAGAAAGCGACCAAACCTTTCAGCTATATTCAAACTTTATCACAAAACATGAAAACGAAAGCTACGAAGAGGAGATGGTGGCGGTTAATGAGTTGTATAGTCCTGCTCGTCAACAAAAGCAGGATCGAGAAGTTCACGAATCGCAACTGGTCAGTAGCTTTGACTGAAATCCTTTGTGAATATCTCAGATATGGCTGATATATATGTTTTGGGATGATTAATTTTCCAGAGAAAGTCTATCTATTCTGCCGAAGCTTATATCAAATATCTTGCTTGGGAGACAACAACAAAAAATACCAACTTCAACCTGGTTAGCACACTGTTCGAACGCGCAATCCATGACCATCCAAATTCAGTTGAAATATGGGGAGAATATTTTCGCTATCTGGTGCGCACCCTGATACCCTCTTATTGAGTTTTGATATTGAACTCAGTCATGTAATGCAACAGAATAAAGTCAGTCAGGATCCTTCCTGGGCTATATGTGCAGCGCGCCGAGCGATTCGTACCACACCCTGGTCTGGAGAGATTTGGGAGGCTGCCATAAGAACCTTTGTAAGCTTGTCCATTCTTGAGTATTATTGGTTCTATCGGTCTAGTAAACTTGAAGATGAATCAGGAACGAAACGGCCAAACGGCTGAAAGCGTTGAAGAGCTCTGCGACAAAGCGATCAACTCCAAGTTTCTCGAGCAAGATGTAGAAGCTATTGTCGCGTTTAGTATTGGTAGGGCTGACTTTCATCGCAGGAGGCTTGATGCGTACTGTGAGTAGATCGACTCCATGCGCTAATGAGCGGGTCGAGATTGTTTATCTATCTTTCGCATGCTCAGTGGCAGCAGGTGGTGTGGACAACGTGGAACAGGTGGATGCACTAATGCAAGCCACTGTAAAAGCTTTGAACTATGGAATCGACCATGTCAAGAAAGGTGTGTTTCGACATGTCACTAAGAGAGCGGAGCTGGCTGACATATGAACATCCTCTAGTACCCAATCAATTTGGTGACCCAGCATGTCGACTGGAAAAGTATCTAACGGCTTTGGTGCGTTTTATTTAATAAATGTCGTCTTCACATACCTGACATGCGGTGCAATGGTAGCTCGAACACCATGGCCGTGAAGACGATGCCGCAAAAGTCTGGCAGAAAGCTACAAAACAATATCGCGAGAGTTATTCAATTTGGATTTCGGCCGCCGATTATGAAATGTTTGTCTTGACATTGCATGAATGGCCTTCTACCTGTCTGGATCTGATACTCTTTTCGTGTCTGTAGTCGCCGAGGTGATCTAAAGCGAGCTCGGGAATACTACAAGAAAGCTGCGAATTCCAAGTTGGACTACCCGGAATATCTACTCCAAGCTTGGATCACATTTGAGCATCATTATGGCAGTCTAGAAGATTTAGAATACGCGGTGACAAAAACTAATAATTTGATGAAAGGTATCGCAGCCAGGAGAAAAAGGGTAAGTTGAGCCAATCTGCTGATCTATCGCCGTCGCTTTTCCACTTACCGCGAAGTATGTGGGGTTGTAGGAACTGGAGCAGCAGTCAGGATTACTCCAACAAACGAGTGATCAATCCCGCCCTATTGAAATCAGTGAAACGAAAGATTTGCCTAAAGCATCTGCCGAAGTAGATACTGAAGTGAAAAAGCGCAAGGCGGAGGCGGCCGACGATATACCCAATGGAGGTGAAGAAAAGCGGGCTCGTTTTGGTATGCGACACGATGATCTTGTTGTACCAACATTATTGGAAGCTGATCTTTACTTTCTGCATGATCATAAGACTCGGCGCCCGCACGAAACGTGGAAGGGGAAGAATTGAAAAGGTAGACTCTCTGCTATTCCAGGGTGTCGACAACAGGCTGATGGCTTATGATGTCCTACTTTTCGTATTCGGCCTCAGAGATCGAGAAAACTCTACAGTATTGGTCGGGTGTCTCCCGTCGAATGTGACCGAAGCCAACATCAAGCAGCTATTTCGTGATGTAGGGTGATCTTGAAAAACTCGCGACATATGTAAGATTCATATTGATCGATTCTGGCTGATTGGCCGTGCATTTCACAGTGTGGAAAAGTTCGCGAGGTGGTCATTCATAGGATTGATGCCGATAACACAGTAGCTACTGTGGAGTTTATGGAAAAGGTCAGCGACATGGACTACTTCCTTCGACCCGTGCATTGAACCCATTCTTTTGTCTTCAGGAAAGTGTTTTGCCGGCACAAACCAAGGATAAAAAGCAGTTATTGGATGTAGAGGTCTCCGTGACGTTGGCTTGGCGTTCGACCCTCTATGTTACAAACTTCCCCGAAGATGCAACTGATGAATGGATACGTTCAAAATTCGGAGAGGTATGCATACTAGACTCTGTACTCAGATAGTTGGTCATGGTTATCGAAAGTGGTACTGTTCGACAGTTTGGCAAGATTTTCGATGTACGATGGCCTAGTAAGCGATTCAAGAGTACCCGGAGATTTTGCTATGTGCAATTCACTTCACCGGTAGGTCTGATTAAATGTGCCTCATGTCTCTGGAATAGTATCTCACACAGCATCATGATTTACCCGCCTTCTAGGACTCAGCTCAGTCCGCACTAGCTCTTCACAATACCGAAGTCGCCCCCAGTCAAAAGATGTCTGTCTTTATCTCAGACCCGCTCAGGAAAAAAGCGCGAACGGATGTCGGTGCAAACGATCGGGAGCTATATATCACCTGTTTAACTAAATTTGTTCAAGAGGCCGATTTGCGCAAACTTTTTCAGCCAGTATGATCCTGTTCTGGCTGCTCTTCTATTGGTACAAAACAAGCGTTCCTGCTGATACGGCTCTTTATATAGTTCGGAGACATCAAAGGCGTTCGCATGATCCTGAATGAAGATGGGCATTCTAAGGGGTTTGCATTTGTTGAGTTCGAGACCGAGGTGCGGATCAATTTTTCTTGTGTTGCTCATTCATCAACTTGCTGATGACCTCTTACTTTCCACGATGCCAAAGGCCTCAGCCAAGGCTGCGCTAAGTATGAATAACGTTGAGTTGAAGAAGCGCAGGATTGGTGTTACCATTTCAAATTCTAAGGGAACTTCTTTGGTCGGGAAAAACAAAGGAAAATTCCAGGCGGAGTCTAAACTCAGCTCAGCCGTAGATCAACGTAGTCGATGTGTGAAGGTCTCAAAATTACCGGAAGGAGTTCAAGAAGCGATAGTCCAGCAAGCCTTCGAGTCATTTGGAAAAGTACTGAAGACGATCACATACCCGGAAAAACAGGAGGCCGTGGTCGAGTTTGCTAACGCCCAAGTGAGTCCCGACAATCCTTACATCTCCATTTGCAGTAGCTCCATAGGTATCTTAAGATTCTGGACCATTACCATAACCTTTATCAAACCTTTGTACTCCTCTTCCTGCGTGATTTTAGCATGCCGGTGCAGTCTTTCTGCATCCCGAGGCAATCCTCATCAATGGTCAACAAGTCGAGCTATCTGTACCCTCAAGCTCGGTTAAAGCAGGCTCTAGTACCGTCAATTCTAATCTGCCATTACTGCCGCGCACGACGACGAGAGGGAAGAAAGCGCGTTTGGGATTGGGCTTTTCTGGAGCATCGTCAGGGTCAAAGCCTCTACCGGGCGACAAGCCTTTGAAAGAGACTTCGTCACACGTGGCGCCTCAGGTATCACAAAAGCCTGGAAATAGTGCGACATCTGGTCCAATAGGGAAGAGTCAAGACGATTTTAGAAAGATGTTGGGCTAACTCAAAAATGGCTTTTGATGTCATCCTTGTGACCCCGTGTATACGTCCAGGGGCAAAATTTCGAATCTCACATATTTATTCGGTCATAAATTTGGTCAAGAACTTATTCAGACATGTGAAGTATCATCTTCATGGTTCTGGTCGGACCTATCTTGGGAAGAAGATTTTATAACATTCCCATATTTTTGGCCAAGTAATTTGGTGTGCAACTTTACCCTTGAAACACGGGCTTGTATCGCAAACAACTGCGTGTAACAATGACGATATACGCATCTTTGTCCTGCCCTTGTAATGATTCAACATGTCAAGATTGAAATTTGTCGCTTTTCCTGATGGTTGGGCATGATTAAAGAGGCTTGTCAAATTCTCAATAAAACTCGTTTGCTACAGTTTCAGAGTGCCATGGCATCCAAAAATGTATCCTTTCGGTGCTTCCTTGTGCTAAATCTGGCTCCTACGTGTGTTTCAATACTCACTGGTCACGGGGTCATCTAGTTAAGTTCATCTCTGAATTTTCATAACAGTCCACTCAATATTAGAGAAGACAGATTATTGATCAACAGAGCAGTCCGTGAGCATAATGATCAGGCTTGAATAGCAAAGAGGCCATTTCTTGGGCCGAGATTGGCTGCAAATCGTACAACATTGCCAGAATACTCAGGCTTATCTTGCTGACATCGACTACCCCCACAAAGATGCAGCTGCACTTGAGCTTAAGTCAGGCTATCATCATTTTTTGTCTTCCTCGTCCTAACAGTCGAGAGTGAGATACCTAGAATTTTTTCCTCATATGTCCATAATACATCACACAGTCACAGTCACCATTGAATAGCGTTCAAATCATCCAAGTTTGTTATTTCATAATGTCAACATAGACTCTAGTTCATGAACATCTTTGAAAGTCGTGACATTTACAATCATTCAACGGGATTGAATGCTCAAGATAAAATTTAATACTGACTCATTTCCCATATATAATACCATGAAAAAGGAACCGACGCAGCAAAGATCAATATACCACATTGTGAGAGACGTCAGCCGTAACCCAAGAGTTTACTGCGATCGACTCGAATTCTATATCTCTTCTCACTTAGCTAATTAGCTTCATGGTAGTTTCAAATGCGGCAAACGTTGCTCCATTAACCAGCGGAGATCTATCAAGGGGAAATTGGTCGACTATCAGTACTAGGCATCGGTATCAAAATGATTGATGATGTTGACCTTAATAATGTTGGAGCTAGGCCTTTAGTGAAACCTTTGACACCCTCTGCCCTCCAAACCTTCTTGGCGCAATCTACTACCCCGTGATATTTTCGATCATTGGGCTGAGAAGGTAGACCATCGGTCTGGATTCGCGTCTTGATCTGATCTGTGAATTGTCCAGATTACCGAGGAAGTGGAATCGGCAAAGGAAACTGAAGACGCGCGTTTTATAATTGGTAAGAAGGGGATACTAACCTAAAGGATAACTACACAGCCACATGGAATAACCTGCACCGGCCCTGCCACAAGGATAGAGCCATAGTCAGCTTGGAATAAAGCCTATCACGACTGGATAGATAGTCAAAAGATGAGAAGAAAATTAAGCTGTGGCACACAACATACCCGTACAACATAGCCCAACCAGTACCAAGATCTTTTCTCGAACCACCATTTTGGTCTATGTGACGTTGGACTAACCACTCATATCCGAGGAAATACTATGAGAAAATACCTCAATGATAAACAAAGTGACGAGCCCATCTCATTTAGCCAGGAAGACAAACCATCCCGTATCCATGAAACTCTCTGATTAGATCAAATGACAGATTGTGAAGAACGCTTAGCTGATTGTACTTGACCATCAAATAAATTTGACTCACCGAAGTACAGTTGCGCCTTGCCCCTGATACCATCCCCTAATCCCATCAGTTTTATAAATTTGTTTCAAAGCATCTAACGGTCCTTGCAAATGATTCTTGGAACTTGGAGATGAAGTCTGTAGACGAATTCGGATATGCTCAACCGGTCCTGACGATTTAAGAACAATTCAGATCACTGCCGTTATTTCGATATTCTAAATCAAAACTTCTTCTAGGTGTAATCAAGGAGATGTACCTGATATTATAGAGCTAGCTACCCCAGCCCCTCCACCGGAAAGGTATAGTTGCCCGAGAGTGAGTTGTTCAGAACGACCGCTTGCAAGATTTTGACGCCTGAAAAATGTAACAACCTTGCTCAGCCTTGTGCTTGAAGAGTGATGATATGTGAGTTAAGGCAAGCCTACAAACCTGAATGAACGCTTGAAGGCTTCTAGAAATCCGAACTGTAGAGACACGCATGCACCGATACCAATCAAGGGTAAAGTCGTGCCTAGACTTTTCTTAGGGTAACGATTTGATAGTTGATCAGTAACCAATTCACTTCTTCAAATTCAAAAGCCTATTGAACAACCTTTATAGAAGCTAGCGGGACCTTCCTCGCGTAAAATACGTAAAGCGGCATCATTCATACCTCGGTATGCATCGCTACTTTGTAGACGAACCTGTTGAAGCGAAGTACACGAGTTGGTCAACAGCTGGTCAAATCGGTAACATAGAGAATTGAAGAATATCAGACCTTTACAATGTCGAATGGTTGTCCGACCAAGACTTGTGTGATCCCTCCTGCGGTTCCTGCTAGTAAATCTTTGATAACCTGAGACTGAGGTTCAACAGCCATATTCGATTTCCTTCTGTCCTTCTGTGTGGTCGTGAGAATGGTTGTTGTAAAATTCGAATTGAACTTCTCCGAACTTAAATTAAAAATCTCAAACGGCCCGAACGTCCAACATGTTTTTTGTCCGAAAAGTTCTTTCCTATATTTTTTTTCAGCAGGCACGTGATTTGACTCTTGCGGAGGCACACTGCAACTACACCACGAACCCCCTTTTTGTTGAGTAACCGCTCTCAGGGGGTTCTGTAGGTACCCGGTTTAACCCTTGCTCCGAGCCGGCGCGCAACCGGCCTTGTCCCCGGTTTTGAACCCTATAATATGAGTGGTCAGTCAACCACTTGTAAGGCAGTTGTCCCCGTCAGTAAAACCACAAACAAACACACCGTTCCCGCTGGTTCAATGACCAGCGGATGTTGCTCCAGCAGATCACTGCTGGAGCTCGTGTGCCAGATAGTAAACGAACCGATTTCTTTCATTTACCCTTGAAGAACGGAAAACGACCGTTCACCTTTTCCCTTTGGTCAAGGAGGTCCAATCACTTGTCATTCATTTGTCACTCGTGTTTGATTCAGCTCTCTTCTTTCATCACTATCACTTTTTATTCCTTCATTTGACATTCATTCCTATCACTTACACTTATCAACTCATCCGCTGATGGAATTAGAAAAATGTATTGATCATCTTTCATTCCTAGCATGCCTGTTCATACCAACTGACAATCACGTACACCAGGTTTTGTCGCAAGGTCAAATGGACATAATAACTCCATCTATGTCTGCCTTGCGTGCGATAGTCGGACCATGGAGTTGTTGTCCATCAAGAAGCATCGCAAGACTTTAAGCCACATCAGACGCTTTGCAAGATGGCTCGTGGACCAACAAAAACGCGAAATCATCCCTGCGAGCCCTGCACGGTCCGAGGTCCATCATTCAAGTGATTCCCCTGGTCACTCGAATATAACCCAACATTGTATGAATTCCATCGTTTTTCTTTCTAGCATCGGCACGTTTCAAAGCCAATTTTGCTCGAGTATCAAACTGTCGATGTAATCCACTCAATTCTGAATGTAATTCATCTTTCTCATCCTCTAGTTTTTCTATTTCGTCATTTTTGGTTTTAATCCGGTTGTCAGCTTGGGATTGAGTCATCCATTTCGTCAATTCTGTCAAACGATCCTGTTTTTGCTTTAAACTATCGGTTTGATCTTTGAGATCATGTTCAGAGATCTTGACCCTCTCAATTTGCTCAGTCAATTTCCTGACGCGCTTCCGGGTGGTGTCCTGTACATTGATAGGATATCAGCAAGACGCAAGTGGTCGGATCGAGGAACGAACAAAAACATCTTTTGGTTGCGCCAACGCACAGTTTGTTCCTGCAAAGCTTGTTTCTTTTGTCGATTCGAGCCTTCCTCCGTCTTGTGTTCAAAGATCTCTTTTTGCTTCTTTTCTTCCGGCTCTTTTTCCTTCTCGCTAATTCAAGTGAAGATGCTCACGATGTCAACTTATGAAAAGTGAACCTGACCTCAAAGTAAAAAGCCTCACTTTCACTTGCTCCAGTTCAGAGGAACATCTCTTCTGAGACTCGTCCTACCTAAATATGTATCAGTTTTTTTTGTTGGTCTTGCAAGACGATTACGACCGAATTGATGGCATGAAGAATTTCGCTCAGCTCAAGGACCGTATCGATTTTTCTATGCCAACTGAGGAGCGTATAGAGAACACTATCCAAGAGTTGGAGGATACATTTGGGAGTGGTCTTGCCCCAGATGAGGGCGGTCATGAAGCAGTAGATGTGGAGGCCCCTTGAAACCGTATAGGGATATGCTAGGGTCTTTTCAACTTTCAACTTTCTTGTTTGTGTTTGTTTTCGTGTTTATTTTTGTTTCACTTATTCTTTGTAGTACTTTTGCTCAGAGGTCTTCTCAACTTTAAACTTTGTTGGTTGTGTTTGTTTTTGTGTTTGTTTCGTTTCACTTATTCTTTGGAGTCCTCTCGCTCAGATTTGTCTCCCTTCAGTGGGTCGGTCTTGTATTCTGTTTGGTGCCTTAGCAGCTTCATTTGTTTTGCGTAATGTATCACAAAACCTAGTTGCTATATACATGAACCAAGTGCCACCGTGAAAACAACCAATTCTCAACGGAGGAAATCAACCAAAGCACAGTAAATTTTTCAACCAGTAACCTACGGGCAAACACATTGATTGAAAGTGGGTTTTGTTTATACCCGTACAAAAGCGACTGAAACCCCGTTGCCTAACCAACGCTAGCATGACCAGTTGGAAGATGGTGGAGACGCGGACGTTGTAAAAGCGTTCTTCACCAGCTAAAAATTGTGGTAATTCCACTGGGGCGAATCCCAGTTATTTGACCGTGTCCCAGGGTTTGTGGTGTACTGGACCAAGCTTGATATCTTTCTCGGTGAAGGTAGAGAAACAAAAAAACTCCCTGAAGATGTCAAACTTCACCGAAGCCAATCCCCACGATGATAGCCATATGATGAGGGAAGCAAGCTGCTGCTTTGGTATCTTTGAATTCCTATTCACTCAGCCACTTCAACACATTGAAAAGAGATGTTGATATATATCTTTTGATTACAAATTAGGTTGACAGATAGAAGTAAAGGAGCTCAGAGTGAGGGTATTTAAAGTACTAATTGATTCAAATATCGGCAACGACTCGATACGAATATTCAAAAAGTAAACTCCTGCTCATCATCGCAAAACAAAAACAACAAGAACACATTTCAAACGAGAGAATGGAATGGTCACCAAACAAGACATTGAGATAAGGAAACAGATTGAGGAACACGTCGCCTGCCAAGTCACAAGAGATTTGGGAAGAGTCAAAAGGATCAGATCACTCAAAATACATAATGAATTCGCGCTCAGAAAAGATGAATCGATGGGAAATGAAGGCAGAGATAACATACCAAGATGAAATCAAGTCGAGTTCTTCAAACTTCACATGTTAAAAAAGGTCGAGGAGGACCAGGAAGACCGCAGTTTGAGGGACCTTCACCTAGAAGCAATTGTCGATTCAGGAAGAGTTTGTTAGACTGGTTTATAAAATCATGAGAAGGAAGAACTGTAGGAAAGATGGCATACCTAGATCAATTTCAACAAATTCGGCTGGAAGGGGGATTGGAGCATCGAGAGGTTTCGGAAGAGGAGCTACTGGACCGAGTTCGATATCTTTCTCAGGAATAGTCGAACGCTCCTTTGGAAGAGTGTCGTGGCGAGAGTAAAGAATATGAGAATAGAAATAAGCCCAAGGAAGAATGATGTACAAGTTTTTAGCGATGAGTTTAAGGATGAACGACTCTGGAACTTTGAAACGAGAGATCTTGTGAGTGCCAAAAATCAAAAAGATAACAAAGAAGAAGTTCAACGGGAAGTAAACAAAGAGGGTTTTTTGAAAACGAGGACCGAAGATCTTTTTAAAAGTTAACTTGGGGAGATTCATGATGAAAGAGAAATGGAAGAGAAGTGGGAAGGATTCAAGAGGTAGTGAAAAAGGTTTATGGAAAGGATAATCTTGTGGTGGTGGTAGAGAGTTGGGAAGGAGAGGAACAGCGATCAGAGAAAGTTAGGATATTTGTACCCGATACATACAGCTTCGAAGCTGATCCACACGTGACCTTTCTAAGAAATGTTATCATATACTTAGGATGATTTTATTGGAAATGTATTGTAATGTTTTATTTCTCGTGTTCAGTAGCCCCATCTTCGCTCCGTGATGGTACTGTATGCTAACAAACCTGCTTTTCTCTGTATGTCTGGATACCATGCCGATCATTCATGTATACAACAACCTCTGAGGAAATTCCTAAAGTTATGTTAACTGTCCTTTTCTAGGAATGGATCTAAGATTTCACCTCTCAGAAAAAAAAGCTATTAAGTTAAAGAATTGTGATTCGACTCACAATCCTAGACCTTCTAGAGCACGTTCTACATAGACTTTGCTTTGTGGTTCTACAGCGTCAGATTCTTGAATACATCCTACTTTGATCATCGCTCCATCTGGAATGACTTCTAAGCGACTGACGGTCATCAAAGTGTGTTTGAAAAGTCAAATTCAGGCTTACATCCTGTATGTAAGAATGCCGGATCCTAACAGTTTCGAGTCCATGGAACATAAGATTCTGGGTCGTAACAAGATCAAAGGTATTAAGATGATCAGTCCAAATATCTTATTACAAGTTCTTCAGGCAGTTTGCGTGCTTTCGCAGCAGGTTGCTGGAATTCATCGACCGCATATATCTACCAGGCCTCTCGTCCAAGATATTTTCCGATCAAGTCTGCAAGAAAAGACAGGTCGACAGGAAAAACCGTTGCCTAATTGGAGAAGTTTTTGCGTGGTACTACAACTGAGAAGATCGCTGGAGTGGTAATGAGTAAGAAGAACTGACCAACAAAAAGCTTTGTCTTTTGTTACCTTTGATGGAACTTTTCTACCATCCATCTCATACACCATGGACAAGAATGAAGGTGAATTTAATTCTTCCTTTGTACGGTTGCAGCGGATGACGAGAACCTTTGCCTTGTCTAACGTTCAATGTGTGTGCAAATCAGGTACCACTTGATATCATAAGTCTCACCTACTTGATCCTTTGTTTGAGCCTGCTAACATATCTCAAGTCTCTCAATATTGCGTTTTCCCATCAACCCAACTCATATCATCAAGTATCGCAAAGGTCTCGCCCACTATTCATATCTCTCGACGCACTTTGCATTCGTCTATTGAACTCCGCGTGTCATGCGACTTGATGGTTCCTTCTCTTCATTTTGGCTTGCCCTGGCTTTCATCAGGTCTTGCTATTGTCACCTCGTTCATAGCAAAGATGATTCACTTAATCGACTCAATGGCTTCTCACTCGTCGAACCCCTTTGTATGGCACCAAACCTCACAAACCATTCTCTTGCGTCTCTCGGCCCCAAAACTCCCCTTATGAACGGAACTAATGGATTTACCGGAATCTCTCTTCATCAAAACCTGAACTCAGATGGATTAATATATAAGTTTGATAAAATCAAACATCAATCAATTCGTGAGGATCACGAAGAATCATCTCGCCTAGATGGATTTGTTCAACAAGAATGTTATCCTCATGAAAGCGATATTAACAATGAATCATTTTGCATTTACCTCAACTCAAGATTTGCTCAAGGGAGGGGCGTAGTTTTCTTGTCTAGACCTTCAGTTTTCATGGAAGCTCTTAAATCAATTACAATCTTTAAACCTAATTCAAAAGTATTAACAGATGAAAAACGAAATTTAAGAAAATTCGAAGTTATAGATATGCCAGAGAAAGGTGGAAAAGGTATGATTGCAAAATCAAGATATAATTTAGGTGATTTGGTTATAACAGACCATTCAATCATTGCCATATCAGTCGAATCATTAGTTTGGGATAGAAAAGATTGGGGTATGATTAGAAAAAAGATGGTAGACTATTTACCAATTCAAACTAGAGCTGCTTTTGCTACAATGCACGCGATAGGTGAAACGGAAGAAATTTGGATCGAATCTGCGATCAGTAGAAATGGATTTGAATTTTCGATTGGAGAAGATGAAGTCCCATTCTTTGCTGTGATCCCAGAACCTGCGTGAGTGATGATTTTACATCCAAAAATGCAAATCATTCAAAATGTTTCTGCTTCGCTGATCCTTGTTGTTTTGGATTTAGGAGATTAAATCATGATTGTCGTGCTAATGCAGCCTTTCACTTTGATGAATCGACGCTTCAAGTTTACATGTATGCAATCCGAGATATTGCACCCGGTGAAGAAGTCACAATTTCTTGTAAGCTTTGGATATGTTTACCCCCAAAAAGTAGATCAGCAAGCAAAATTTACGATCAATGTGGATTTCTTTCTTTGTGAATTCTGGATGTCAGATCGGGATATGAAACTGTCACGCGAAGAAAGAAGAATAGAATTGAAACATTACGGATTTGAATGTCAATGTTCACTTTGTTCTTTACCATCACATGCTGTTGAAGTCTCAGATTCTCGAATACGGCAAATTGATGAGCTCACTGCACACTTGATTGACTGGTCACCTACATCCAAAGCTACTCCTACTATGGCTGAACATGTCTTGGAGCTCTACAAACTGGTTTGTCTGTTCTAAATCATATCGTTAATTCTTCAATATTTGAACACAACGGAAGCCTTTTGTTTGTTTGATAGGAACGGCTAGATACAGGTCTAGAAGAAGCTTACACAATGGTTTCATTGGCATATAACGCTGTGGGTGACTCACAGAGGGCAAGTATGTATGCATCTTTAGCTATAGCTCGTGGAATCATCCTCAACGGTCCAAAGTGGGAAGAATACGATGCAGTACTTGAATTGGAGCAATCACCAGAGACACATTGGTCTTATAGGCGCCGGGAAACATAGACTTTTAATTCACTTCTGATGATTATCGCAGTCTCATATTGATTTCCACTTGTACAAATCAGTCATCATTTATCCACGTCAAGTGTTTTTGGAACGTGTAGCATTTTGTTCTTGATATATATGTCTGTATCGCTTTGAGCCTGGAAACTATAGAAAGCAGACTCAAATTGGGGTTTTGATCCGATTGCATTGCAGATGTTTTTTAATAGGATACTGTTCAAAAGTCATGTGGATAAACTGAAGAGTTAGGATGAATGGTTATATCACCAAATAACATCATCTTTGAGCCATAGCACTTATCAAATCCCTCAATCAAAAAGTATTTACATAGGCAATTTAAAGACGCTTTTTGTAAGACCAATGTTGTTCAGGCTCTTGCTCCAACTGCAAGACAGAATCAAAGTCTTCCCACTTCGGACCTGATGAGACAGTGCCATAAGCTAGAGCTAGAGAGGCGTACATCTTAGCTCTTTCGACATCTCCCACGGAGTTATAACTCAGTGAGGCTAATGTGTAACCTTCTTCTATTCCATTATCCATTCTTTCCTTGTCAAGAGAAAACCAAACAAGAAGAAAGTTAGAATCAAAGTGATACAGAGTACTGAACCAAAAGCTTCGAGTGGAAAGACTGACCAATTTAAACAAAGTTATTAATCTTTCTGACGTGGCTGGAGTAGCAGAAGAATGAATGGACCAATCCTGAAGAATACCATCGAGTTCACCCATCTCGTAGATTCTATCATCTGACAGTCGAGCTGGCAAATCTGGTAAAGAGCAAAGTGAACAAGTACAGTTGAAACCGTAATCTTCGAGTTCTTGTTGTCTTTCAAGACGAGGTAGCTTCATATCTCGATCTGAAGTTTTGGAAATAACTTTTAGATCGATATTCTCGGGGTAGGTAGCATGGCTTTCCATCTTGAATGGCCCATTCCGTGTAGAGAAATTGAAAACTCACAAGATATTGTCAATTCTTCACCTGGAGAAATATCTCGGATTGCATGCATCGAGACTTGAAGTGCATGATCATCGAAGTAGAACGCCACGCTAAACCCGACCAAAAACATCGACAATATCAATTATTTGCTCTCGAGAACTTTGATCAATGATATCCACAAAGTGAAATTCACTCACTTAGGTCTGCAGTCATGATTGAGTCGACTGAGATGGATGAGGAAAAGATGTATGCCAGGAATCATAGTGGTTTAACAGGGTTTGACATCATAATTAGTTTCTTCATTTTAATTGAGAAGCAGCGCCTTGTAAGGAAGCAAGTGAAAATGACTGACGAGGGTGTAAGGACTAATGCAAAATGTAAGTTTGATTGATTCCCAAATCGAGTCTCGAATGAATTCCTTTCAAGGATAGAACCCGCCAAATCTTCCTCATTTTCTCCAACTCCATGTAACTTGAAGATTTCATCCCTTGTTCTCGACGGTAACAAATTAATTCCACGCTTTCTTATCTTGACCCAATCTGATCTATTCAGACTTTCAGGTTCAGCAGCCATGACTACGACTGGATGACTTGTGATCACTGAATCTCCCAAATGTAATTTTCTATTGGATATAGCACCTTTTCCACCTTTGTGAGCCATATCAATCACCTTGAAGGGTAGTTCATGTCGATTGTGGCGCTTTGATCCAGATGTAGAGCGAAAAGAAGTAAACTGTTCTAAACCTTCTTCAAAAACCGGTATTCGAGTTATGAACACGATACCCTGACCTTGATCGAAATTAGGATTAAGATATATACAAACTGGTTCTTGTTTCTGATCAGTGGGATGTGGATAACATGAGTCTCGATGGAATCCATATCTTTCAGATTGTATAGGATATGCCGAATCGGGCTTTAGTTCGTGATCAGAGTTATAGCTTAGATTGGAGAAATTTAAAGAGTTTTTAGACAACTTCTTGGTCGAGTTATCGTATTCTAGAATGTCTTGAAAGACCGTAGAGTGGGCTTGACAGACTTGATCGTATGGTGAGGTGATGTCAGAGTGAAACGCCAAGGAAGATGGCGAATGAGATGCAATCATGAAAAGCGTATGGACCAGCATAGCTGAAGCGAAATAAAGTGAAATCATGAATTTTTGTCCAAAAAATGAGACCTAGCTCTGTAGTTTTGAAAGATAGAACTTTTGATGATGGAGGCCAACGGATGCCGATATTTTTGAAGAGAAGCTTTAGGCGTGGTAGCATCACACCTGATCATGGTATATGCATTTTGTAACCAAGATAATAGCAAATAACCAAGCTGATCAATCAAAGACAAGAAAACAACAAGCCCACACAACGGATAGGAAGATTGGATAATGAGCATTTGCATTTTCAGGACCAAGACTGCATTTAAATAGATCATACCCCACTTCAAATTCCCTCATGATCAGCAATCTCAATGACTCTCCATTGCCAGCTCGATATTCACCCTCCTTAGTTTGGCTTGAGAATTGTGCCTTGGATAAATTGTGAACACAGGAAAGCAATCAACATTCCGGACTGAATTGAATTTGAATCAGATGTGGTTTTCAATCATCAGGTTCTTAACTCAGTCATTATTCATGGAAGATCACTTCATTCTTTGTCAAGGATGGTGAGACAAAGGACAACTTTTTTTCCAGATAAACATAAACATGCAATAATCTATTTATTTCTACGCCCAATCCTTACTTATAGACTGAGATATAAACTTCTCTCTCAAAATTGTGCATTAATTCAACACTGGATTGCTTCACGTGTGAGGCAGCAAGTATGAGCACCCCCAAAAAAAGTGATTATGATGAATGCTTGAGGGTCTTTTTGAGCATGTTGAGTAGCACCTAGTACTCTTCGGGAACATGGAGGTTTGGCCGAGTGGTCTAACACCTCGTGCAAATGGGTGACGTATACAGCTGCTGCGGCGCGCCGACGTTTACATAAGCTCTGCGTGGACCCGCGTGTGAAACAGTGTGTGCCACAGAGCGTGCGACACCTGCTACCACAGCGGGTCTTGTATGCTACACCGTTTTCTGAATCTTCCCATCTTCCCACGCATATAATCGGATTCGGATTTACAGACATCGGAAACCCGATAATCACTTCTTTGATCAATCCCAATGAAGGATAGCCTTATGTGTTACCACAGCAGCTCAGCGCGGGTCATGATGTCATCTAAAGGATGCACAGTGACCACTCTACCACGAGCTTTGGTCCACCCTATAAAGCCGAGTAGCACCTCGACCTTGCCTTCAGTTTCGTTCGTCATATTGTTCATATTTTCATTACTTTTGGAATCCTCTCCACGTTTTACGCCTTCTTTGCTTTCTTTCAATTTGTTCAGCTACTATTGCTTTTGGATCTCTCCACGATTTAAATCTTCCTCTATCCTTCATACTGGAACAATGTCCGACGGTGTACCCCCCGAAATCAGAGCCTTTATTGATAGCCAGCTCTCCGAACTCAAGGGCCAAGTCCAATCAAAGGATGAGGATCTTGCTCAACTTCGAAGTCAACTCGCTGAGATGAAGGTGGAAAAGAAGTCGAAACCTTCGTCATCGTCTCGAAAGGTAACCACCACCACCTCAGAGGAGACTGTGCTTCGCTCCAAAGCCTCAACTTCAAGAACTTCAAAGAATTCAGCTGAAACACCGGTAAAATCATCATCTCAAAGCCGTTCCACACCCGTTCGATCTAGATCAACACCCGTACAAAGTGCATCAAAATCGAAATCAAGCAAGACAGTGAAACCTCCGACTCCAAAGCGACATCCCTGCCAGATTCAGGAAAGGGAACTTCCACCTGGATTCAAAGGTGTCAAGGTAAGCGCATCATGTCTTCTTCTTGGTCAACTGGTTGAATACTGATATTGTATGCAATATCTAGGATGCTCTCTTTCTAACTATCCGAGTGCTCTGGGGAATGACTGAACGAGGAGCGGTTCCGCAGGCGCCAGATCGCAAAACTTTGAAGGAGTTCTATGCTCGGTTCAACTCTGCAGCCGAGATCGAATGCGCCGCCGATAATATGGGTGCACTTGCCCTCATAGCGCAAGAAGAAATCACCACTCTGAAGGACGCTCGACTTCGACAGAAGGCTGCTCGAGGAACACTTCAGCTGCAAGAAATCCACATTATGTTCATCCACGCGACTCTTGCTAAGCTTGGTCTACGGCGCTGGTCTCCTGACTTAACCGAATCAACTGACTCCCTCCTCAACTGTGCCTGTCGCATCAGTGCGATCTCGGCCTTTCGTCAAGTCGCTGCTGGTGCAGCTTTCGACAGCATGAACTTGGATAAGGACTATATCAATGATGTCCCTCGCTTGATTCGAGTCTATGATCACTATGTACATTTCCTCATGGCCACTCGATTCAACCGAGAACAGAAGAAGGCAGGAGCGTTTGCGGAAGAAGCGGCACGGAAATCTGCACAAACAGGACGAAAACGTGTAAGTAACTTTATCTACTTTACTTTGTTCATCCTGGTCATCAAGCTGACTCTTCCTTCAGCTTCGAGACCATCGCTTGAATTTTGCACGCGACATGAAATACCCCGACCGGTACATCGAAATCTTGTCCGATATTGCAGCTCATAGTGATGACGAGCCCAGCAAAGACGATAGCTTTTGGATAGTCAAGAAGTTGGGTTACCGTTCCGACATTTCGTAATCTTCTCCTGTCCTACCAATGTTGTTGAATTCTTCCATTTCGATGCATGCGATAGAGTTTCGGATCTCTCTCGAAGTCGTCCAATTTTCAAATCCCTTACTTCCTTCCTCGTACAATAACACAATGCACAAAAGTACGTATGCGAATGAGACGCAAAACCGGCGACCTTGTGAGCAGCCACTCTATCCGCAATCAAAGGAAGGATCTTGGCTTGAACTACTCGTCCTTTTGGATACTGATGCGTACATATCATTGTGCCTTCTTCAAGTGTCAAGAGTTCTTCGATGAAGGGGTCGAGGACATGACTAATGGTGATGTTGCTCGGTTCGTGAGGCCCAGGGATTATACCGGCGATGCAAGTGTTTGATAAGGTCCATCGACTTTGTGTTGGAAGATTGAGGCAATTGAGAGCTTCGAGGCCAATCGAAGCTTTCTTTCCGGCGATTTTATTACCCCAAGGATTGAACCAATCAATGAAAACACTAAATACCAATCGAATCGGAGGGGCTGAGCTTGTGAGACTGTGTTCATTCCAGTCAAGACTCTCCCATGCTGGAGATTGTTGAACGTCGTATAAGCTGGAACCTTCAGAAGCTGACAACATCTTACTCCAGTTTTCAATCTCCGATTCCACTTCAGGCCTTCCAAGAAACCAGGTGATCCAGGATAAGATATCTTGAGTTACATAAACACACCGTGGTATATCGGTCGAGGCAAGGAAATCAGATACACGAGTTGCAGAAGACTCTGAAGGCATCTTTCCTTTGTCTTTGATAGCTCCGAATGTCGTCTTCGAGTTGAAAAGTGGTTCGCCGCACTCCTCCGCATCTGGTGCTCGCTGGTAAGTACAGAAGATTGGTGCAGATCGAGCCGTATAAATCTTGAAGCACGAAGGACAGCAGATCTGCCGACGCAAGGTGGGGGAAAGATTGAGCTGTCTGATGATAGTCCGCGGGTCCTTTCGGACCCAACACCCCATATCAATATGGCCTGGTATCCTCTGACGACCTTCAATGATCTGCAGGATTCGGTCTCGCGCAATCCGACAGTTCTGCAGACTAACGTTGCAAAACAAGTGAAGCCAAGCAATGAAGACCACGACAATGACTGAAACAAGCATCGTGATTAGTGTTTCTGCTGCTGTTCAACAACTTTGACCAGGAATCTACGTACGGGTATAGTCTGCCACTGGTGATACGTTGTTGCTAGTACTAGCGCTGGCATCTGTGCTGGTATCTGACGAACTTGTGTCGTCTGATGGGGTTGATGCACGACTCTTTCGACTCTTTATACTCTCTACTGGTGGTTCCTCTACAAGTCGTTGGGCATCAGCTCTCATATGTTTATTCTTGGTGGCCTTCGACTGATATTTTCCTATCCTTGTCACTCCGGTAGAGTCTTTCCAGGGATGCTGCGTGCATTTTGAACACGTACAAAAAACGTTCATCTCAAAGAGTGCGATGGATTCAAAGAAGGTGATGGAGTATGGGCTAGGAACGGGGTCTGTGACTGTCTTGGACACGACCTTTCTATCATGGCTCACTTATAAACCTCTCCAGGTTGAGCAATAGATTTCAAAAGGCTCAAAGTTGCAGGTTGCAAGGGATGATCCAGTGCTGAATTTCATAAGAGCTCCTCCTAGTTCGTCTTTCTCAATCCGTGCCAAAAGTCCCACGCTGTAGCACACGCTGTCGCAGCATACAGCACAGGCTGTAGCAGACTTTCGCACGGATGTCGCTGTCACACGGCTTATGTAAACGTCGGCGCGACGCAGAATTTGTGTACGTCACCCACTTGCACGAGGTGTAAGGCGCTGTGTTTAGGTTGTTGATCAACGTAATCCGCAGTCTTCGGGCGTGGGTTCGAATCCCACAGCCTTCAATTTTTTAACTCCAGTAAGATTCGGCGTGATAAGTCTTGCTCTTTTAATGCTCGGGATGACTGGGCACGTTGATTGAATCAAACAAAGCCGGGGTTTATGTCAGACTTCAATGAGCTGCAAGGAGCGAGGAGCAAAGGTGGAGTTGGTCAGGTTTGAGTCTGTGCTTGGTGAAGTGATGGAGGTGAGACGGTGCAGGCACCCAACGGAGATTGGAGATTGCTTGAAGTTGTAGTACATCACGGACCCAGGGTAGATCTGACTTTTGTATATTCACTGATAATTATCAAACTGCCCCTGATAAATTCACCTACAGGCATGATACAGCCCTAGGCCCATGCTTATATGCAAACACTTTTCAAACCACGAGTCTCACACCACGCCCGCCACGTGATTGCCTGCGCCAAACACAACCTTTCACTGACCCACATATCATGGGTTTACACCAGCATACTGCTGCATGAACCTCGCACCGTCACATAGCGTGTAATTGAAGAATCCTGGCATCTTTTCTCAAATATCAACAAGTCAGAAGAAAATAATCACTAGGATTTAGTATGAAGCTGGAGTATTGCATCATTGGATGGTTAACTTGACTAGCTGGTTGAGGAAATGCTTGGGACTACCAACGTCTACTTCTTTTATATGTAGTCATCAAGTTTTCTGGTTGATTGTGTCCTCCTGTATCTTTTCATCAGGAGACTGAGGCGGACAAAAATGGCCATATAATTTTCACAATTCTTCTGTGTCGCTGCAATCAAGATTAGGCATCATCACCCTACTAAATACCCTAATCATCAGCGACCAAGGTATTCTCCATGTGATAAAGATGCTCAATCATTTTACAGTGTAAGAGATGATTGAATCAAAACCTAGCCAATCCATGAAGGATTTGCTTTTGGACCAATGTCTGTACCAGCAAGGTTGAAATCACTTCACTATGCACAGCTATATGACAGGTCCTTGGTAGTGATGTGGTGTACCACTATTTTGAAGAACCAATACACACCGCTATTTGCAGACACCCACTATGGATTGCATGTAGTGCTGTGTGTTAGTCACTAACACTCACTGTAATATTGTCTCACTAGCACTATAATAGTGCACATGTTGTTTGAATACAAAAAAAGAAACTTATCAAAAGGCATGTAGTGCACTATGTAGACAATATGTACAAAGAACCATTGAACTTGGTTTATGGACTATGTGAGCCGGTCAGGAAAAATAAGAAAGATTGAACATGAAGCAAGTTTTAAAGGGAGTTGTAAATCAAGGGGAAAGGAGTGAGATAAAATAGCCAAGATTTGTATTAAAGAAGGTTTTGAACTTGAACAATAAGATATGTTGAATGATGAACAAGTGTATAGGGAAATAACAAAGAAAAAAGATGTAGAAAGATTGACAATGAAGGATTACTTCATTTTTTCCATATACACAACCAACACAAAGGCCTCAGAAAACTCTCTGGGACCATTGGGACATGCCTTCATCAATTCACACATTGAAGTAAGTTGCTCAATGGTTGCACTTTCCAATGCCGTTTGATCAGACCTGCAGAAATTGGCTGCTCCAAAAAATACCCTCTCACACAAACAGGTGGTTGCAGAACAGCACAGGAAATCCTGAGCCATCTTTGCAATAACACAAAAGGCACCTGAGTTTTCCTACATCACACAAAGTAGTGAGAAATCATAGTAGTGGTAAAGAGAATGAAAGCAAAACTTACCTTTCACCATGAACACAGCAAGCCACCAATCAATGGGAACTTCCCAGACATGCATCCCTCCATCTCATAACTAACGTCATTGTCAGCAGAAGGAGTTGGAGAAAATACATTGTACTTGTTGTCTGTAACAGTGGCATCTTGAATATTGAATACCTTCAGCATGACAGGATAAGATGAATTGAAAGAAAATCAAGATGAAAGATAAGAAATTGATTATAAAGAAACTGGATGATGGTTGAAATTAAAAAGTACATTTGTTGGAGGGAGATTGAGTGCTATGTTAAGTATGTTTGTTGGGAGGATGCTGTTCAAATCAAAGTTTTAGATAATAAATCTAGGTTTTTAGTCACAAGCAATGGTCCACAAGGGGATTGAGGCAGGTTACTTTATACTTTTAATTTGAAACTCACTTTTGATCATGATTTTGATGAGGTGCACTGGTATGGTAGATGTGGTGGGGGAAAGCTAATGATAGAAAGTCACAAGGTGGATGAGTGGGCCAAAGTAGGACAGAGGTGAATTCAAGTATGTGTATACCTTGCACCCCAAAGGAAAGATAAAGAAGGGTCCTGACAAAGCACAGGACTTTTAATTGTTTGGGTGCAGAGCCTGATGGAATTTCAATGAATTATCCTTCAGTGCACACTACAGTACACTATGTGGACCACTATATGTGTGGACACACTGCCAAAACTTGTGAGTGTAGTGGACATACCACTACAGAAACTTTGGACTTTTGTATAGGGCTGTGCATCAACCACTATCGCAAAAACTAGCTTTTCAAAGTGTAGTGCCACAGCACTTTCACAACACTACCACTATCCATTGTGTAGTGATTTTGACCTTGGGATAGATATAGTAATGCAGAAAGTAATAGATTTGGAACGGTTCTTCAAATCTTTCTTCATTCCTTTGTAACAAAACCCTTCTTCAGATTGAGGTTGAGTATTTGAATCAAAATAGGTCTTGAAAAAAGTCATCTAAAATGACGCTTCAGATGGAATTATACAACTTGTACATCTTGATAACAATCCCATTAGGTCAGTATCTCTCTAATGTACAAAGCATCATCTATAGGATAGAAAGATCCTTCAAATGATGTTGCCCCTGGCGCAGGATCTTGAAATCAAAGTTGAGTTTTTGAATTAAATATCAATCGTTCAAGCAATGATCTTCGCATTTGAATCCTAAAATCGAGCTTGATGAAGAATGGCTCAGCAGAAACTAGCGAACGACTGTAAATAGTTGTCTATCATGTCCATACAGGTCTGCTCAGTTTTTTGCCCATCAGAATAAATAAATCACATGTTATACCACATGTAACTTTTTTGACTTTTACACCAAAATGTTGAGTCAGTGTATGTAGTCAATCTTTTGAATGCTTTTGTCACTCTGAAAAAGTTACAGCATGTATTACATATGGGACAGCACTATTTGGCAACCGTGTTTTTTGACCCAATGCCCAGAGTTTGGGTAATTACTATTCATCGCCCTATTTGACTAAAACATTGCCCGGTTTAATTTGTAATTGCGCCGGCTTGCTCAGCAACTTTTGGCTCATTTACTTGTCACATGATGAAGCCAATTACCAATGTGACTCATTTCTCAACCCTTGACTGAAACCGCGACTGACAGGCACCTCAACTGACTCATAAGATCGGATCACTTATCAAATACACAAATTGTTTTTTTGCAATCAATTTCAAAAACAAACGACAAAAAAAGAAGTAGAGATAAAAGATGAAACAAACAAGTGATAAGAAAAACAAGTGTATATTGTAATGTAATGAGCATCACAAATTGAGAGATAACTTCCACAACAAAAATCTATTCATGATAGACACAAACAAGAGAACCTCAGATCAATTGTTGATGTTGATCAAAACTGAGAGAGAAACTCCTTCGTATTGAACAGATCAAACGGTGTTGAAGGTCAATGTCAATGTAAGTGGTAGAGAATTGGTGGTAGCCCGGTTTGATATGTGATTGGAGGTGGTCATAGCCTTGTTTCCCATGGTGAGAAGTCCTGTGTCCGATACAGAAGCTGGTATTGCGGCGGCTGTGGCCAAATTTGGCAGAGTCGGGTCCGGGTTTGCGTGAAAAGCGCAGGTAAGTACCAAAAAACTACAGGGTGTCGGGTCAAAAAAAGTGGTTGCCAAATAGTGCTGTCCTTACATATGAATAACTTATCCTGATGATCAGATAACTGAGCAGAACTGTATGTACATGATAACCACCTATTCACTGAGCCTGCTACACATATGTAGTGTGGGTGTTATGGCTTAGGTGTGGAGTGATTGATCATTTTATGACAAATCATAATCCCAATCATTCTTTCCTGCCCACTTGGGGAAGTTGAATGATGTTTGCAGTGATAGTGAGTACTTTGACGGGAAGTCATCCATGTCCAAGTTTAGTATCTGGTTGAGAAAATTGATTTAATGTGTCTGTATTGAGCATTGATAAGTCAATGAAAAATCAGTTTTTTTGTCAAGAACTGACGTAAGGCTGCCTTTGCTTAGGATACCGGGTGACATCATTAGCTCACACTACCCCCAAAGTAAAATTTCCTGTGCAGAAAAGAAAAGTAGAGGCATGTTTTCCTATAGAAAACAGTTTGTTTTTATGTAAGCTCTTTGTCTTAGTTCCTTGGGCTTCTGCCAGTTTCTTCTAGAGTATTGTCAAATGCTTGGAACTTTTTGACCAATCCTTGGAACTTTTGACTGATCCTTGGGGATTTTGACTGGTCCTCAGGGCCTTTGATGTGCAAAACCATTCAAAACTCATAAACCAAATCCAAACTAAGTTTTTTCAAGTCAGTATGACATACAAAAAGACAACTTTCCCTTCCAAAGCATTTTGTATCCTTACATCTTTCCATTTATCAATCTTGACCAACCTACCACAAATATCTAACACACAATTGTGAACCCCATAATCCAGTTGTGTAAATAAGTGATAACACAAGAAACAAGTGATGAGTTTCCTGTAGGAAGACAAACCACCTTGATATAAATTATCTGATCCAAAAAACACAGAAACCATACCAAAATAATCCATGGTGGCTCACATGATCAACTGTGTTACATTTGTACAATCAATGGGATTTTCTCACCAAAAGATTGGATCTTGGTTTTTTGTGTGAGATAAAGGCCTGATGATCATCTAGGATCCCAACCAAGCTCAAATCTACTGCTTCACAAAACCCATAATGCTTGATTTGGTCCAGTTTTGTTGGCTAGAGTGTGCACATTTTTTTTTGAAACAAAGTGCAATTATTCTTAAATTTGGTTGTAAAAAGAGTCTGTGATTCTGTAACTATACACTTGATATTTACACAACAAGACTTACATAAAAAACACCCTGGTAATATAGATTTGTATTTTGATAAATACATTGGCTGTTTAATTAACTTTTTCCATTACTTACCACTCCTCTACTACAAATTGTTCAACATTCATGAAGAAAAAACAAAAATAAAACTTCAAATTTCAGTTTTCATAATCAGATTTAACCAAATGAAAAGTCTGAATGGTTTAATTTGGATTCTCATATTAACTTAAACCCAACCATATAATTAAAAAAACTTTGTAATCTTTTCTCAAGTTTCAGCAGAATGACAGTCCTCTCATGTATCGAATCCCTTCAAAACCCCATTTTCATGTTCATTTTCATTTTTTAATTCCTACACACCCAAACAAAAAACAAAAACAAAGAATCATCAATTATAAAGCATTGATTGATTGATTGAATAAGTAATATGAAAAAAAAAAATTAAATATAATCAACACTTTGAGATCCAACAAAGGAAAAAGAAAAAAAGGTTAAAAATAAATATTTAATCAAAACACTAGACTAGTTTTTAGGTTTACAACTTGATCATAGAGATAAAAAATGAGAAATGTTCCATCCAAACCGAAACCGAAACCGAAACCAAAAAAAAATGCATATCATGTCAAGAAGAAACGGATTTGGTTGTGTGAAAAGAATGAGCTTGATGTAAAAAAAATGGAATGAAGGAACACATATATAGAGAATGTCAAGAAGAATTGACTTTCGGTTGTAAAAAAGAATGAGGTTGATGAAAAAATGATAGGTATAAAAAAAAGAGAACCACACACACACACAGGTAATTTCAAGAAGAATTGAGTTTGACTTGTAAAGAAAAAAAATGAGGTGATCAGAATTGATAAAAATGATTGATAAAGAAGAGAAAACAAACAGAATGTCAAGAAGAATTGACATTTGGTTGTCAAGAAAGAATGAGTTGATGAAAACCTAACGAAATTTAAGAAAAACAAATCATGCAAAGAAAGATGATCGAAAGAGAAGACTTGAACAAATAAGAGGGAAAGGAAGAGAGAAAGAGAGCGAGAGTTTTTGATTGAGAAAAAAAAAGAAAAAATATAAAAAGAGAACTAAATGAATGAAGAGAGAAAGTAATAATCCAACAAAAAAAAACACCAAGAGTATGAATCCAAGATCAAGACCCATGAACGGTTTCTTCTGAACCCTTTTCAGTACCTTCGTCTGGAATCGGAGGTAAAGCAGCTGTAGGAGGAGCCACCAAAGGACCACTTAACATTCCATTCCGTTCGAAATCCGTTTTAGACGAGCCGACGGTTGTGCTAGGTTTCTTGATGATCAAATGACTTAGTAACGGTCTAGGTTTGAAGGACTCAGGGTTAACTGATCTAGATGATCTTCTAGGAGGACAAGGTAGAGAGGTTTGATGAGACGATAAAGAACTGGTAGAACTCGAAGGTTGGGAACCGAGGTCGGAAGATTTAGTTGGTACTGAGGTTTGGGATCGGATCAAGGGAGAGGTACGGTATGGTGATTCTTCAGGTCTGAGAGTTTCGAGAACCGGATCGGTTCGGATCGGTTGATGAAATGATTGAGATTTGACAGATGATGACCAAGTGTCTGATTTAGATTTAGGAGTAGCCGATTGAAATGAAGTAGGACCCAAAAAGTTTGAAGTGACTGATCTGATGGATGAATTGATAGATAATAAACTAGGATTGATATTCGTATGTCTTGATGGAACTCTTAGATGAGGATCAGCAGGTTGAGTTGAAGGATGACTCATACTTGAATACGGACGATTATTGGTAGTAGTCGTACTAGTAGACGAAGCTGAATAGAAAGCTTGAGTGGTCTCATTGCCCGAGTTTTGTCTTAATTCATTGACGATCTCTTTAAAAGTTTTCATCCAAGTCTTGAGATGAGTGACATCTTCCATAGCAAACATCCAACTAGTTTGAGTTTCAATGATTTGAGAAGTATCTAGGTTCTTACTAACTTCTTTACCTGTGATCTTTAAAACTAACGATTCACCTGCCATCTTGTTTTCCAATACACAAACTATACTACTCGCTTCGATTCGTAGTCTAGCTGATTCTAATTCGTTTTGAGCCGGTGAAGGACTATTGAAGATATGTAGATTGTAAAGTGTCGCTTCACTATTTAATGTGGGATGGTTGTGTGGATAGATGGCGGTTAAACAACATAGAGTAGTTTTCCAAACTTTTGATGATCTCGAATTCCAAAAGCCAACTTGAGCAGGTGGAGTATGTTTAAGTAATGTACCTCTATATCTGCGATTCAGATGAATAGGACATTAGAGAGAAATTCCAAAATGAATGATGCCATGAAGCTGATCGACTTACTTGGTAAAACCTTCTAATGCTGCTTTTGAGCATGGAAAGTGTTCTAGTTCAGATTCCCAGAGTGGAGTGAGTGAAGAAGATTTACTGATCTGATTTGATTGAAAGATTTTAGGTTCACGAGGAGATGAAGAAAGCGAAGAAGTCGGAGTAGATTGTTCATTGAGTTTCTTGAGTACTTTGATGAAAGCCGGTTTATTGTTGTTTGAACGAGATGAAGCTGAAGAGAATAAAGATTGAGATTCATCGGTTAAGAGAGAAGTTGATGTAGACAGATTAGATAGAGAAGATTGAGTGGTGAGAGTTGAAGTTGGGATTGGGATTGGAATTGAAGTTAGGTTAGATTTGTTAGAATGATGAGTTGGGAATTGAAAGTAAGAAGTGGTGTTGTTGGGGTTGTTGTTGGTAGTGTTCGATTGAAGAAGATGAATATCATGGTTAGGAGTGATAGGTGAAGCTGAGATGATAGAAGATAGATCTGAATGACTAGGACTGATGATTTGATTTGATTGATTGAGATGGTTAGCACTGTTAGCAGTAGCAGTACTGTTGATCGAAAGTGAATGATGATTGTTATTCGATTTCTTAATTTGGTTATTGTTGATTTGATGATGAAAAGTAAAATGTGATAAGAAAGATGAAACTCTCTTTGTAGTCTTAACTTGATGAGTAGTTTTATCCATCATAATAAGTAAATCTTGAGATATCAATCTGATAGTATATGTACTTTAATGATAAAATGAGAAATCTGATGAAGATGACTGAGTCTGATATGATATCGATTTGAGTCTGATGAGGATTAGAAAGAAGACTTCAAGAGAAGATAGAGTCTTTAGTTTAATTTGGATTTAATTTAATTTTATTTAATTTTCTTTCTCATCAACTTCTCTCTTTCTCTTTCTCATTCAATTTCATTCAATTCTACTATTCATCATTCTCTCAGCAACCAGTCAATCACTCTCATTCTCATTCTCACTCTCACTCTCACTCTCACTCTCACTCTCATTCTCATTCTCACTCTCACTCTCACTCTCACTCTCACTCTCACTCTCACCACTCTCACTCTCATTCACTCACTTCTTAAAATCAATTCAATCCACATCTTACATCCATAATGGTAGAACTTGACTACTTAATCTTCTAAATTAAAAAGCTAGCTTGGTGAAAATTAAAAGAAAAAGCGCATTGATCAATATAGACAGATTTAGAATGAGAAAATCGGATTCATATCGGACTACATACAAAGATCTCTATAAATAGACCTCAGCATACATAACACAGAGACAGAGACACGGTTGAAAGAGAAAACACTTCTTCAGTTACTTCAATGCTTTGTCATTTCTCGACTTTCGACTGGTGCACTTGCATGGAGAGTTCTGTCATTCGAGTCGGTGTATGCACGTGCTTTACTGCGGAGTGCATCTTGAATATACAATCAAACCTGTCATAAGACATACTCCATGGTCCGAGTCCGACTAATTTAAGGTGCCCCCGGGAACAGACCTGCCGACAGGGCCAAATTTGGTCGTGCACCGTGACAAGTTGACCTTTGACCGAGCAACCGACGACATCAACTCGGCTCATGAAAGGTGATCAGGTGCAACATTCGAAAACATCTGACCCTTTGACTGCCACACATCAACCTAACTGACAGCAATAAATCATCAATCCATTACATCATTCATCGGGCCTCTTTTTGCCGAGGGCATGGTCGAAATTTAGAAACGTTTCCAAAAAAAAAAAAAGGTTCCCAGCGCACCGAGATCTAGGAACGGGCCCAATTACATATAGGTGTTGTATCAGTTTGTCATCTTATCCAGAATGGAACATAGTTGTTGGACAAATATTCCACTTGTCTTGGGGTGACTGCTTGGGATATATTTTCTAGAAATGGTTGATTTGAGGTGTTGAAGTATGTATGTTCTTGCCAAGTTTATGTCAACAATGATGATATGTATGGAATTCCCTTAAAGGATCATTTGGACCTATATTCATCTTATAGGTGTATGGTTCAAAGTCTTTTATCTTCTGGTAATCTTTTTGATTGATAAGGTTTGTCAAGTCTGGCCTCTGAGTTTCATGGATGTTTCATCCAGTAAAATATGTGAGGACAACTTGATGCTAGATATGTTGTTCCAGGTGTGCAACAGGTTCTAAAAGTGAGAGCACCTGAACACCTTGCTCCTAGATTTTTATAAGGATGCAAGAACTGAGCATCTAATAAGACAGAGCACAAATTCAATGGTTCATTCACTTGATCCACCTTGCTAAACATTTAAATCATCTATTATTTAAATGACTGACCACTCTGATCATAATAGAACATAACATAAGTATTTTCAAGGCAATTTCATCTAGCACAGTAGAGAATAAGAACAGACATCTGTAGTGCAACCAAGATCCAACACAGAAAAAAGTAAAAGGGTATGACGATACATGTTGAGTTGCTATGTGAAATTTGATTGACACAAAGCGATTAGGAAAGAATAATGTAGGAAAAGTGTGATACAATTGATTTGAATGTCTTTTGGGATCATTTGAAAGCTGTGTATATGGGTATATGGTATAGTGTATGGTGGCAAACTGTTGTCAATCTCAAACTAAGGCCTAAAACGATTCCTAGACCACAAAATTGGTTGTTTTGACCAGCAGATTCAGGTTCTGGAATGATTTTATTGAGAGCCTTCCATGCAATTTTTTTTTTTCAAAATATTAGATCCATGCCAAGACGTTTTAACTTTTTTGATTTTATTTTAAAGTCTTGGACTGTAATCTCAAGGGCAAACCATGCATATCATTTTGGAGAAAACCAGTGATTTTCTGATCTTTTCTGAAAAATTTAATCTCCTTTACCAATTCTATCACATCTACATGTATTTTTGACATAGAAAGTTGAGGAGAAGCACAATGTTTAGACCCAAGAGCTTGTATGGGCTTGGGACAGTAAACCAAGCTTGAGTCAAAGAAGCAGTGAACCATCTTGACAACAGAACTAGGTTTCTACTTTATTGAAGATTCTGAAATTTAAGCTAGTGGGGCCAAAAGGACAATTTGTTGAGTATTTACTTGATCCCACTTTTCCAAACTCTTGCCTCCTCACACTACACAACAATAATCATAATCTCGCAAAAATGATCAGCCAGGCACTTCAAGTTGAACTCCAGAAAGTCTCAAAAATATTCATGATGTAGAACAAGTTCAATCATAGGAAGGACCTTGTATGCCTTGCAATGCACTATCAAAAATTCTCTGGCCTTTTTGAGGATTTGAAATCTGTGAAGATTCTAGACCAATCATTTGTCATCATGATGATATTCATTGCTGTCTTTGAAACTAGACAAAAATTGTATTAGAATCAAGAAATATATTTTTGTTTGATGTTTCTATAGTTGTTGCCTCTTTGCCTTTGGCGCGGCTTGTCTATGCTCAGAGGCAGACAATTTTGTACCGTAATGGGAAGATTAATGTAGTGAACAACTCAGTATGGTACGGCAAGAACTTACTGTACCTTACAGAAACAGCCTCTGTAGAGCCATAAAATCCAAAAATTTGTAAATAGCCATTCATATTGAATGAATGACAAGGGAAAACCAAGGACATTGATAGTAAATAACATAGAAGAGTCTAATCTGAACTGAACTCCTCCCAGATAAATTTGACATTGAGTCATTAGTATCCATTCTTCATTGATGCTTGATAAGGTTTTTTCCATACAGGCACAGATTTGGAAACAAACTGCTGAAGACCAGTTGTGGTGTATCTGATCATAATTTATGTACTTGCTGTACCCTGGTTTGTAGACAAATCTGGGGTGTTGACAATACCCTTCATGACTTTCAATACAAAACACAAATTCTCAGTCTGTTCTTGCAAATTTCATCAATATCTCTCAATTGTTGAATTATCACCTTGGCAAGAGCTGAAACCCGACCCCTGGTGTCACCTGGACCACAGAAATAGTGAAGTATGTGAGTTGAACTGGTCTGGTAACATTGGGGAGCCGATATGGAAGACCCAAGAGTGGCTTCATCAGATTCATGATGAAGGAGTGGGAACCAGGACATTTTATGATGATGAGGGTCAAAAACAAAGGAATTCATGTAAAAATGGCAGTAAAGATAGTATAGAGAAAAAGATCAACTCAAAGTAAAATCAAATGTAAACTGAACATTAAATCAAACAAAGGTAAATTGGGTTCAAATTAATATTCTTGATTGATCTCAATAGTAGCAAGGAGGACAAATAGGTTAAGATTTCAACATAAAACAAGGGGATTTCCATGTTCAATTGATCTCAAGAGGAGCAATGTATCACCCAATGAAAGATGGAGCTGTCTGTGGTATCACAGGACAACTACTACACAGAGTTTTTGGTGTGGGGCTCATCTTTAACACAACTAGGACTCTGTCTTTTTCCAGAGGCCAAAAATCCCCTGAATTTCCTCAAGCAAAGGTGGCCTGTCTTGCAGAAGTGTGGTCAAATGAGATATTATCTCATCCATACAATGTTCCTCCAGGATACCACTGGGATCTTTCTTGGGAATTGGATATTTTTCCACGTATTTTGTGAATTTCTCTTTCAATGACACAAGATTCTTCTTTTTTATTGTGACTGGAAAGTTGATGAAACATTCAAAGATGTTGTCAAACTCAGGTGAAGTATCATGAGATTTGCTTGAAATCTTTTGTTTGAGAGAGTATATTAGTGATTCCCGTTGAATGGCTTCATGTATGGCTATTTTAAAAAGATTATGATCAGACCCTTCCATCACCAATGTAAAAAATGCAGCATTGCTCACTTGGATATGACAATTGACCTGGCCCATGGGATAGCCCCAATTTCTGGTGAACCAAAGTTGCCAAGTCAAAATCTATGCAGCAAATAAAGACTCAGATATCATAGATCAAGAACCCAATTTCCAAAATGATGAATGCCTGACCTTTTAGTAGAGTCAAATCAAATTCCCCCCGGCCCGTCATGTCTGATAAGCCAAGCTGTGAGCCAGGTGGAATTTCTTTGAATGTTTTCTCTGGAATCCGACTTTTCCCATATGAAAGTACCCCAACAGCCCACATCCTTTCCATTTCACTGAGTGAATCATCTTGAAGTGCATCATAAGTGGGTGTGATCAATTTTCTCCAAATCATTTCTGGAGAAGGAGGGGAACCATGGTCTCCAAGGCTAAGGACTATATCAATCACCCCTTGAACATTGGTGAAATCCTTTGATTCACCAGAAACCTTTTTTGCAACATCATAGATCCTTGTCCATCTTTTGACAGAAGTTTGCTTATACCAAGTCACAAACTTGCCAATGCTAAGCAATTTGGATTTTTTCATCTTATAGTTACGTCCAAGAGGATCCTTGGTAATTCTATCTATGGGTGATAGTTCTGTCTGAAATTCTCCATCAGTCCATCTTGATGAATCAAAACTTTCAGACCCTTCTTCTGGGATTTGAGGCAATTTTCCTATGATTCCAGGCCCTTCTTCTATGATTGTAGGGCATTCTCTTATGATTTCAGGCCCTTCTTCTATGATTTCAGGCCCTTCTTCTAAGATTTCAGGCCCTCCTTCTATGATTTGAGATCCTACTTCTACAATTTCATGATTGCCAAAGCTGGGGGCTGAGTATACTTTCTCAAGAGAGACAAACAAAACTGACAGGAGAACAATAAACTTCATATGGAATGAAAGTTTTGAAGTGGAAAATCTTGGTATGATTTTGAATGGAAACTGTGGATGGATTTGATTTGGAAAAATCAAGAAAGGGGTTAGATCATTTGAATATCATCTCAGGCAAGTTTCTATTACACATGCTGAAGATATGTCACCCAGGCCAACAAAACATGTGCAGAAAGCAGGTGGAGTATAGACTCACAGATACTGGAACATGTTATTGATCTGTCAAACTCAACTAAAATATAGTCTCAAAATTGCTGTGTGAAACACCACAATGTTTCCCCACAACTTGCTCCATGTGTTTGCCATTCAAAAAGAATGCTGTTGCCTTATTATACCGCAGCCCTGGCTGGGTTTGCGACTGATGTGACACACACAGTCTTGTGGAGTAAATGCTTCCAATATATATCACATTGATACAAGTACCACCCTAATTTTAATTGCCACTCAGTCCCTACTAGAGTAGCAGCCTGCAATGTGTATCTGCACCTGTACTGAGTCTGAGGGCCGGGACCTTTTGTTAGGTGGAATAAGTACTTCACATGCCTACATCACAGTGGTCACTGAGATTTTGGGTACTGCACCATTTCACATCATATTCTGTTCAGTTTGTGCCCTCACTGAAGTACTCTGCGCAACTTGCCCTGCATATGTTGACTGTCTATTTTCAATTTGAGGCAATAAGGTATGGAGATCTTTTATACTTGTACCTGTCATATGCATGTTTCTTCTTGTAGATCTCAATATCAGATTGCAAAGTGCATATGATGTCACAAGGATGATTTGAAACTTACAATACAAGCCAAAATGAGTGTACATCCAGAGAAATTGTGGCAATTGGATATATTCATGTTGAGATTGAGTAATGAGCTGAGAAAATGTGGGCACAGGCAAGACACAGAGTCACAGCTCTTCCATACTCCCCTGGGATCTGAAGTGGATTGGAAATTCAAGCTGATATTGTAACATACAGGCATGTAATATATGCAGGCTCCCACCAGGGCCACCCCATGGCAACAAACTTATAAAGGATTACCTGGAAGATGGAGTTCTAGGCAAGGCATGAGAGAGCTGTGAGCTCGAGAATATAAAATGAGTCTCTATATCTCAACCAGCTGACACAAACATGATTACTTCTTGACAAATCCATAGTGATGATGATGGCAATGCACCTTTCAGAATGGTACAACAAGCCACGTGGAAACTTTTCGAAGGCTCATGTATACTAAAGGTTGATGGGAAATGCAGAACGGAATACCACAAGGTTTTGTGTGGTCATCTCCAGTGCCATGGCAAGTACACTCTACTGCTGATATGTCGTGACACTATGCATGCTCCAAAGATACTCACAGTGATGTATTGCACGCGCCCATGCTCATTTGATAGTGGTACTATTTAGTGTATCCAACACGAGTATGACACGAATTTGGATTGAAGTTGAGAAAAGAAAAATCTGCAAAAAGACAAGTGAAGAATGATAAGATTACATGGAACTTCAAAACAATAAGATGATGACCAGATATCATTTGGAGGCCTTTCGAGACGCTTTATGACGAGGTTTCCTTGGTGCTCGTGTAGGTTTACTAGCTTTAATATCACTTGTACTGACATCGGCATTTTCAGTAGTAACAGGATCCTTGGTGGCAGCACCGATAGCCGAGACGTCATTTGTGATATCAACCTCGGACGGTATGTTTGTGGCTTGTTCTGTTGAATTGTTGGAAACTTCGGGAGCGACAACAGTAGGTTCTTCCACAGCATTCGAGACGATGGTACTTGGTTCGACAATTGTGATTGAAGCGACTTCTTCGGTTGTAGAGATAGGATCAGAGACGACCACTGGGTCTTTAGAAGATCCAGCTTGAACTTCCTCATCTTCTTCAACTACTGATAACTCATTTGATTTCTTCTGATCCTTCCCTGAACCAGCAATTGCAAGTTTAGCTTTCTTCTTCTTCTTTAACATCGCCATAGCTACCGCACTCTTGACTTTTTCAATTCCTTCCTTTGATTGTTCTAATTCTTTACTATCGTTTAATCTTCGTTTGCGTACATTGCCTTCATCAGTTCCATTGACAAGAGAATCTAGTCGAGCGATTTCTTCATTCAAAGCGACTAATTTGGCTTCGTTTTCGCGTCGTTGAGCTGCTAGACGTTCGGGTTCAGATGCAATCGCGGCGGCAAGTCTAGATAGAAAGGGAAATATATCAGAAGAGTTGAAATTGACCATTGGAGACGGGAGGAATCTGAGGTGAGTGAGCTTTGTCTTACTTTTTGGCTTCCTTGATGGTTGAAAGCCTTCTACCTGTCAAATCTCGACATGAGTCGTTGTTTTGAGTCTAATCGAGCATCACAAGAAGATGTGAAAGGATTATGAGTGTTTTGAGCATAAAGAAGCTCTGATGGCTGGAAATACCTTTTGAGAGCTCATCCGACCACCAGCAGCTCGCAATTGACTACCGAAACCCCCCTTTCCACCCAAAACTTTAGGGACCAAACGAAGTTGAATGAATCGAGCATCTTGACCTAAATTCAAGTCGAAAAGTTGACCAGTAGTAGAAGGATTGATAGAACGTCCAGACGAAGTTGATAATGATTGTTGATCGATTGATAAGATTGGACTAAGGATGTGAGGTAAGCTTGAGATTGAAGTAGATTGAGGTAAAGAGAATGAGATAGTTGAGAAAGGATGAAAGGTAGAGACTAGGATAGAGATAGAAGGTGACATGATTGAGATTAACTATTTGAATTGGTTGAAGTTGGCTGTTGAAGTTGAGAAGACTGGCAGTCTGGAAGTGGTCAAAACGAGAAATTGTGTCTTGGAGATTAAAGAGGACCTTAGTGTTATGTACATAGGTTAGGGATAAAACCCCCTTAGTTTCTGACTAGCCTGAATGCGCTGTCAACCAAATCGGAGAAAAAAGAACCATCGAGTTTGCAAATCCATTCTTTCATTGAACTTCTTGTACACTTTCTCGGATCTCAAGACAAAGAAGGACAAAAATGAAAGAAAGTAATTCAATCTTTTCATCAAATCGATCAAAGATTCAAGCTGGTGATATCCTCATCGTTTATCATGTAAGTTCATCAACATCAAACTTTTCATATTCTCACTCACTCTTACAAGGACATCTTCGATTAATGATGATGTTTATTTAGTCTAGAGATAATCTATCATCCATCGTGGTATGTCCTGGTAAAATCTTGAGATCGAAATTTGGTGAATTTCCTCATGATGAAATGATAGGAATTCGATTTGGTTCTAAAGTAAGTTCTCTTCCATTCCTTTTGATCAAATCGAACCCTTTTTTTCAATTGATGGATTAATTGTACATCTTTTTTTTGGAATTTCTAGTTCACCAGTAAAAATAAAAAAGGTTTTACTTATCTTTTAAGACCAACACCGGAGTTGTGGTAAACCTCAATATCAATTATATATATACTTGTGTAAGATTCATTTAATGAAGGTAGCAGGTTTTTGAATTAAGTTTTCATACCTGCTCGTCCAGAGATCACTTTTGGCTCTAACAAAACACTTTACTTTACTTTGGTTTTTCTCTCATTCTTTGATTTCGACTCTTGATCCTCTATTCTTGGGTTCTTTCAGGACACTTGCATTACCACATCGGACTCAAATTTTATATCTACCTGATATTGCTTATGTTACGGGTCAACTTGATCTTAAACCCGGTTCAATTGTTATTGAAGCTGGTGAGATTGAAGTTTCAACATTATCTTTTCATCTGAGATCCTCATGTTTTTTCTCTTTCCACGCGTTCTTCTACCTAGGTACTGGATCTGGATCTTTTTCACATTCGGTCGCTCGAACAATCGGGGATGAAGGAAAACTTTTCTCATTTGAGTTTCACGAAGAACGTTTTTTGAAAGCCGAGTCAGTCAACCATGTCTCATTGAGATCCATTCTGCTCTTCAGACACTGACCAAGATTTCTATGATAGAGCCGAGTTTAAATCGCATGGACTACTATCTAGTGAAGGGGGTCCAATTCGGCTAGAACATCGGAATGTGATCAAAAATGGATTTGGCGATCTTCAAGGAAACCAGGTTGACGCGATCTTTTTGGACTTACCTGCTCCATGGGATGCTCTAGCGGACGCGAAACGAGTGATGAACGTAAGTAAACTTTGTCGATGTCCCGGCCATCCAATGTCCTAATCTTTGCCATCCTTCTTTGTTCAGAGAGTGTACACGTCTCGTATCTGCTGTTTCTCGCCTTGTATGGAACAAGTTCAAAAAACTTGTCAAACCCTACAAGCTCTTGGTTTCTCGGAGATCACCATGTTTGAAACCCTATTACGAACCCATGAGCCCGTTTCCATTCCAATGCCAACAGTCGCTAGTGCAGTGACACGGATCCAGGAAGTTGAAAAGAAGAAGGAATTAAGACGTGATCGACAAATTGCAGAAGCGAAAAAACGCAGAGAAGCAGTTAATACTACTACGAATGAAGATGAACAACCATCAACTGAAGAGCTTGAGAATATATCAACAGAACCTTTGACGAAAAAACGATCAAGGAATGATGACTCACCTGATACGCCTGTTTTGGATGCATCCACCCCGCTGAATGGTCAACAGGACATAGCCAAGGATGGAATAAGTTCGAATAAATCAACATCTGTTAAATCTGGCACGACTACTTTTCTTGAAACTTGTAAACCGGCTTTGATGTCACGTGGTCATACCTCTTTCCTTACTTTTGCGATTCTTCTACCAAAAAGTTCAACAGAGGTTGCAGTAAAACCAGAGACTACGATAGAAGAAGGATTAGACGTTGTTGTTTAATTCGTGATTTCATGTTTATTCAATCTTGAGAGAAATGATGATATGGATCAGGATCACCTGGAATGAAACATTTTGGCAAGGGACCAACTCTTGCACAATTCCTGAGGATGTATGCAAATAATATTACATGATGAGCATGATTTAAAGCTTGGCTCACTGATTTGTAAGACTCCCGAGATTCAGTAGATAGAGTTCTCAAGAAGTCGTAAGTGACAACATGCTCCTGGGTGTTGCGTCCACACTCTTGTGCTCTGAGCTTATGGTCGTCAAGACAAGTGCTGGGTGATGAATAGATTGAAGTCACAATAATCTGCCTTTGGTGTAAGGTAGAGTTTTGCAATGACAATGTAGTCAGGGGTAATTGGACATCGGGCTAGTTGAAAATGGTCCAGGTCTTTGCAGCTGTCAACGCAGCAGTGAATACCATCTCTAGAGTCTATTTTCAATAACATCCGACCTCCAACTCAACTGAGGAGTATGTACCAGGTGTGGCTGCCAGGTATGAGTGTGGGGGGAAGGTTACAGATCAAGAAGTAGAAAGAAAAGCCGCTCAAGAGGCACGGGATGTCCATCTGATATTTAGGGTGAGAGCACGAATTCAAAACGCAAACTTCAATTGCGAAGAAGCCAAAGACTAAGATAAATGCGGGCTACAATTTTGGTGAAAGACAGGAGCTGAACAAGTCAACTGAAAAAGAAATATCCGTGTCGAATGAGATGAAAAGAATACAAGGCTACAGCAGTAGGGAACATGAAATGCGAACTAGAAAGGAGAAAATTCAATGACAGGTGGTTTAAGGCGATCAGGTGTTGTTGGCAGCATTTAAACTAGCTGAACATGAGCTAAAAGGCCGGGAGGCTCTCTTGTTCCTCGCTTACTTAAGTGGTTAGGGGAAGAGTTGATGTTCCATTCAGTGCCGGAACAGATGAGGTCCCATTGGTTGTTGGAAGAGTTGATGTTCCATTTGTTGTAGGATCACTCGATGTGCCGTTCTTGGCTGATTTGTCGGCGTCTTTGGTGGGTTTACCGTCTTTAGGTTTACTGTCTTTAGGTTTCTTGTCATCGTGGCTTTTCTTGTCATCAGGACTTTTCTTGTCATCAGGGGATTTCTTGTCATCCTAATTAATCCGATATCAGTCAAAAAAATTGAAGATGAGAAGAAGAAGAAAAACAAAAAAGATGTAAGATCTGAAAACATACCTTTTTTCCGTGACCCTCTGTTTCTTTCTTGGCCTTGAGGGCAGCAAGTTTCTCTTCTTCATGAGCAATTTCTTTCTTGTATTTTGCAATCTTGGTCTCCAATTTAGTAATCTTCGCTTGAATGGTGTCTTTGGTTGGGGTGGCTGTGCCATTTGCACCAGAGGTTCCGTTTACACTAGAGGTTCCATTTACGTTGGAGGTTGCGTTGGTCGCTGGAATGATGGAGCTGCTGTTACTGGTGCCGTTGAGAGCTGGAGTACTTGTCTGCACATCAGAAGCTTTTCGTGCCTATATTGAACAATACACGTCAGAATCAATTCTCTGTGTCATACGGCCAAAACAAAATTCGCAAGGCTCTACTGACACCAATGGTCGAACCATAAGCGGCGGAGGCGCTGAGCGAGACGACGAGGCTGATCAGAGTGAATCTCATCTTGAAAGTTTTTGTGAAGGCGTATGTGTGAAGACGTGCGAAATAAGAGAAGTAGAGCTATGTATGAGCCAAGTATACAATCTGATTGGACTATGTACAAAGTTGGAAAACTTGAATGAGATTGCAGGCGAGGATGAATGGATGATTCGATGAGAGGCACACCCAAGGAATCGATGGAGGTCTTTTATATCAGGTCAAAGACCATCGTAAAAGGCAATAATGACGAGGACGTCACTATCGGCATGGAAAGTTGGCCAAGTCACCCAATCCAACAGCAACCACACCCAAAAAACTATGCCTAGCCCAGGTTCGTCGTCTGAACCTCCATGAAATTCATACTCAGCGAATGAGGGTCCAAATCGTTTCTGTGAGCTCACCGTGCTTTGAGGGATGGGCGAATTTATTCATCATGGTTATCTATGGGGAATGTGGGCTTGCCTTGCCAGATTGCAGGTCACATTCCTTCTCTATTTCGTCACTTGTTTTGCCACAGGGTCTGATAAATGTTCTGAGCTATTTATAAGATTACGTCGGACTTATGCTTGTAGTGAGTAAAATGTTTATTTGATAGCTTGCCCGATGAGATGCTTTGCTCCTCACGTAGCAATCTAAACCTTACTGAAGGGGACCCTTTGGGCTCTTGCATCTCCTCCCCGACCCATCAAGCCTTGACAGTAGGTAATTCAAGGGCGGGATGATTGCCCTTCTGGTCCTTCCTGAGGAGTATTGGCCAAAGAATAGATAATAGAACATCAAAAATTTGGGGTATCATGATTGATATCATGAGTGAGTTGTGAATCAAGATGATCTGGAACCAGTGTCATTTGATTCCCAAGAAGTGATATAAATCAAAAGCACAAGGATAAGATATATGAGAACCCAAAATACCACCCAATAAAATGCAGAATATAGAAAAGAAATCAAAACAGATGAAAACTAGTATAGATGAGTGATTAGCTAACATCTCAAGACTCTCAGGTTGCATTGTCAGAGATACATCTAACAAAGTGATGAAAGTCGAGGTCCTGAAGAACCCTGTGCCTCCGATCAACCGAGGAATCAAAGACATGGTAGACTAGCGTGAAGTGACATAAGCCCAAACAATGCCAGGATGGGGAAGTAGACCAATGATGCTAAATAAAAAGGTGACACGTGATTATGGAGTGCTGATCACACACAAATGCTCAGCATCTTGATCTGATCAACCTTTGTCCGGTGGAAGCATGGATTGAGTGAGCAAAATACAATGATGAGAATTTGCAAAAACAAAGATAAATGTAGTCTACAACGTTGGTTGAAAGAAGAGTTGAGCAAGTCAACTAGGAGAAACATTCATATCTAATGAACTTGAAAAGAAGAGTAAATGCTAGGGCAATTGAGAACACGAGTGATGAACTGGTAATATTGTGATTAAGAAACAGATCCGTTGAGTGAAGACTCATTCCTCTACAGTGGATGAAACGGTTGATTGCGCGTTCATGGCCGGAACACTTGATGTCCCATTCATCGTGGGATCAGTTGATGTCCCGTTGACTGTTGGATCAGCTGATGTCCCATTTGCTGTCGGATCAGTTGATGTCACGTTTTCTGTCGGATCAATTGTTGTCCCGTTCTTCGGGTGGGCTACCTTGTCGTTGTCTTTGCCAGGCTTGGCGTGATGTTTGGGTTTTTTGTCATCATGACTTTTCTTGTCATCCTGATTGATGCGGCGAAGACAAGAGAGGAGTCCACTACTCTCAGGTGTAATGTGTAAATGAGTTCATGATAACTCAATTTCATTTATGTCAAGATTAATATGTTAATTATTAATCCTGACTTGTAGATGTTCCCAAAGAATGAGTAACTTTCCTTTGATTCTTTGTAACCACTACTTAATAATTTGTTTACTATGTGGTGGTGTGGGGGTATGCCCCGGAAGAGCAGGCCCCGGAGATAGATGTCTATCTCCGGGTATCTCCTGCCCCTCCGGGGTGATAACAAAGAACCCGAGGAGGCTTCTCTTCCCCTGGGACGGTGGGTGGGACTCAAAAATTTTATTTTCGAGAGCTACGCGATGAGAGTGAAGGAAAATAAAACTAGACGAGTTCTACGATGAGGTGAGAGGAAAAGATGGGACAGAATAGCTAGAGAAGGAGAGAAAAAATTTTCTGCTTGAGAACTTCAAGCCACACTTCTCTAGTATTCTGGCCCCGCTCTCTACCGGGCCTCTCGCCTCACGTGATTACTCGTCCACCCTTGGTAATGGACTACAGTTTACCGTCTCAGGTTTTGGGTAAACTCTCAATCCACTACTCTCAGGTGTAATGTGTAAATGAGTTCATGATAACTCAATTTCATTTATGTCAAGATTAATATGTTAATTATTAATCCTGACTTGTAGATGTTCCCAAAGAATGAGTAACTTTCCTTTGATTCTTTGTAACCACTACTTAATAATTTGTTTACTATGTGGTGGTGTGGGGGTATGCCCCGGAAGAGCAGGCCCCGGAGATAGATGTCTATCTCCGGGTATCTCCTGCCCCTCCGGGGTGATAACAAAGAACCCGAGGAGGCTTCTCTTCCCCTCAACTCACAGGGGATAAGAGCCGTGAGCCAGAGAAGCCCCATTCCTCGGTCCTCTGTGAGCCACACACCACGCGTTCAACAGTTGAAATAATTAAAGTTTCATATACATGGTAAGCTGTATTTCTATGAAGATCTGCTTGTACTGATCTGTACAATGACTCTATTGCAAATCTATCAATAAAGTTCGCCGATAGAAGAGCAACGTATGCAGCCTCCTGCCAAGCTTGGCGCTCTGAAAAAATTTTCCAGGTTATACATCACAAGAAGTGTGTCATGTCCGTTCGAACTTCACCAACTCATATTTCTTCATACTTCTCTTCCCATCTCAGCTCTAGGAGCAACTGTTTAGTTTTCTTCAACTCCCTCTCTGAAAATTTCCTAAGGTAAATCAAATACGTATCTGAGGCCCACCGGCCGCTCTTCATCACTTCTTCTCTCGACGCTCCTAAGTTCCAAAGCAACGACGCTCCTCCTATCCTGAAGGAGTGGCCATGAAGTAACTGTCTCGATTTTGGACGTCTTCCATTCCAAATCGCACGTAAGCTCTTGATCGTATCTTGTTTTCCCAGCCGTTTCTTTCTCTCTCCAACCATCACCGAGAAGATCTCTTCGCTTGGTTTCCTAGGACGCAAGGCAAACCAATCTTCTAGCATTGATACCGGATCTAACAGAGAATTTTGTCTATGTAGGATAATCGATTGTACCTCTCCTGGTCCTGCTGTTTTCGCGTTATGTAAAGCAATCGTCACCAACGACCTGTCTTCTGACCAATCCACATCATCCCATCTCGGTAAACGCTTCTTCGGGTCATCTGAGATAAGTTCTCCCAACCTTGCTGTTCCCCAGAAAGCCATCAAAGCGACCGTCAATCGAGCAACTCCTATCTCCCCTGAATTCGGCAGTACCTCTAACAGGACTACCAGATCATCCAAGAGCACCGGAGGCCGTTTCTTCTCGACCAAGTTAAACTGTGCCTCCACCATCCTCGATGCCTTCAATAAGGCTTTCACCGCTTCATCAACCTCCGTTGGGTAAGTCTCATCATGATATAGATGCCATGCTTTGATCCCAGCGATATAAGACTTTAGCGTTGAATACTTTACTGATTCATCACTCTCTGCCTTTTCAATGCTCCTTTTCGAACCCCAGACTACAAACTTCTTCATCAAACTCGGAGATATCGGCAGAAGACTTTCTCTAGGAATCCCTTTCACCTTGGCGAAACGAAAAAGTTTTACTACTCCTGAATTATAGCTCTTCAAAGTACCGTTCCCCCAAGCGCCTCGTAAGTAATGTTGTTTCACTTCATCTATCTCTGAGTCATCGATTCCTAACGCGTTTTTCTTGAAGGCTCCAAAAAGATTCGTCACCTTCTTCAGTACTTTCAAGCTCTGCATCCTGCTAACACGCCAGAACGTCAGTCAAATCCATTCGCAACATTCTACGACTGTACCACTTACATCAAGATCTATTCAGACGAGTGGGAGCTCTTGTTTCTTCTTTGGGGGGAATACCTGCCTCAGCAGCAACGTTAAGTCTTGAGGAACTTCTACGATAACCTCATTGAACCACATCAGATCTCCGATCCAGCCCCTTGACAGCCCATCAGCATCGTTATCGTTTGATATCACTCGTCTCGCGTCGATATCACAGGCTAAGGACGTAAGTAGACGCTGTATGTATTTCCATTCTTCATTTACATTCTCATCTTTCGATTTTCGCTTTCTAACTGTTGATTGGGATGTTGTATTGTCCGTCCAGACAATGAACTTCTTTCCTCCGACATGTCTCAACCTGCTTAGCACCACCAAACCTAATCGAATCGCCAGAGTCTCAGCCCAAGCGATTGACCTTCTGCCTTCCGACAGGCCTACCATTTGCCAATCTTCTACAAACTCGAAACATGCCCATCTCTCTCCAATCAGGATTCCTATTCCGAAGGAGGAGGAAGCATCCCCTACCCACCCCACTTCTTCTGCTCGTGGGGAAGGTATTAGAACGCGTGAGTTAAAAGAGAAAAGACACCTCTTCCATTCCTCTAAGTCTGGCTTAACATAATCTGGTGTATGGCGTAACGCTGATTTATTCACCCATTCCTTGAGCCACTTATAAAAGGACCTCATATAAGCCTTCATGTGCGGAACGATGTAAACTGTGTGAACCAACTTCCCTAAAAAACTTTCTATGGTGTTGAATGCCCAAGGTTCTGTAATCGTAAGTAGATCCACAATGAGTTGCTTTCTTTCTCTTAACTTTTCTTCTGGAAGTCTGACAGTATGATCTCTTCCATTCCAAATGAAACCCACATAACGTTGTTCAGACGCGAATTCATGATTCTTCGCCGGATTAGTCTGTACACCCAAACTATTGCTTAACGTTGTCACATCCGCCAATGACGCGAGCTGGCCTGGACATCGAAATATCAAATTATCGTCTACCCACCTAAAAATCATCGGGAAGTTGAGGATCTTTTCAATGATGATTTTCCACACGTGTGCTGGGGCTCCAAATACCCCACAGCTCGCCACACCACCGAAACCAATCGCTAAATCTACCCAAATCCTTCCCAAGAAATCAATAATACACAAAAACCGTCTCTGACTAGGGTGCAATGGTAACTGCCTATAGGCCTTCTGCCAATCAAATATCGCTAGTTCCCATTCTCCTGGGTTATTTTGAAAGAATAAAGCCACCTTATCGAAATCATCCCAGTAAGTTCCGTAATTCAACTTATTTACAAAAGAATTTACAGAAGGAACTCCTCCTTTGTCTTTCGGAAATGACAAGTCGTTGACCATCCTGATTGACCCATCTCCGTTCACCGCACTTCCCATCGGATTTGTTCTGAAGAACCCGAATTGTTGGAATACTTGCTCGTGAGTAAATGGTCCGGCGATTCTACCAGCCCGGAGTTCTTTTGCTAAAGTAATTTCTATCTGATCTCTAGCTAAACTTGCTGATCGATGATTCTCCGGCGTGTACCACGAAACACCTTCAATCTGATGTTGAGGTATCCCAAGGCAAAATCCGTTCTTGAACCCATCGGTGATATAAGGTATATCTCTTTCTAACCCTACCTCCTTCATCAATTCAGCCCACTCAGCGATTACCATCTTACATGAGACTGGCGCCGGCCACATATTTTGTACCGGCACGGCGAATATCTTCCTTTGCCAAAGAGGTATTGGTTCTTTCGACTTCCGCACTACAGCTTCCTTCTCTTCCTCATCCGAGGTGATATCACTCGATTCCTCTGATCTCTCTCTCTCTCGATCACCTCCTTCGAACACAAGATCTCTTGACTCTACAAAATCTCTCGGCAAACTCAAGGAGGTATCCCTAGAGTGGTAGAACGACTAAAGGAAACAAATTTTCTTTCTCAGAAACTATACTTCTTCTATTTGTTGATTTCAAATTCACAACGTACTATGTATCACAGAGGTTTATATGACAACAAGAAAAGGTTAGAAATCAGGCAACATCATCACATCCGTCCCCAATGTTCCCACACAGTACACGGAAATCCAAATGGGCCAACCAAATCACATCAAGCTTATGTCAGAAAAACTTCACCAACAGCTGCTTTCTGCAGAGAGAAAACTTACACGTTTTGATTTTCTGTAGGTTTCGTCGCTGCCGAACCCTGTCCGGCTGGTCCTTGTTTAGCGTTCTTATGATAATAAGGCTTCAACGCTTGGGTTGGAAAGGACGATGAGGGGCCCGGATGATGCGAATCTCCCCCTGCTGTACCAGAGAAATGAAAACGAAAAAGTGTTAGTCCTCAGACCACTCCGAACAAATCATAGAAGTCCTACAACTAACCATTAAGGTTTTCCCCCACATTATTGTTCTTATTGTACCGGTTCTGGGAGAAGTTGTTCTTCTTAACATACGGTTTTCTAAAACTGCCTCCACCTCGTTTCCCGCGCTGGACTGACGTAGACGACTCCACTACCTTTTCAACTACCACGGGAGCTAGCGTCACCACCTGCCTACCCGTTGAAAAACTAAACCCGTATTTCGGACCTCCTTGGGCATAAGGATTGTCTACAAATTGCAAATCTCCAGCTCTATCCGCTGCGAATCTGGCTTTATCCACTACCGATTGTTGCACTCCATCAGGTATCTTAACTATATCCTTCAATATCGTCTTGCCTTTGACTTTAGTTTTAATCAACTTTCTCCTTCTGAAAATGACAGTTCTGATCTTCAAGTGATAACGTAGTCCGATCATCCAACAATTATATTGTTTCTTCAAATCAGATACAATCTTCTTATGTTTCACAACATAATTGGCATACGTCTCCAAACCATAGATTTCTCTCGCATACCTCTCTTCTAAATCACACATTTCTATAAAATCTCCATACGTAAGTTGTTTTTCTAGAGCTTTAAGAGAATTCTTGGATATTTCTAATTTCTTTTTATCTTTATCTTTCTTCTCTTCATCTTCATCATGAAAACTTTCTAACAGAGCAGTGTTGAAGAGAGTCAAAGGTACATAAGCTCGTAACTTCCTAAACCCTTTGTCCCATTTGTCCGGTAAATCTGGGAGGTCTGCTGAATCGAAAGCCGACACATCATAGCCTAGCTCCGCCTTGTCGACCACATCGGAATCATCTGAGCTGTCCTCCGACGTAGAAGAATTCTCTGACGAAGAAGGTGACGAGTCGTTGTCTGAATTTGAAGGTTTCCTCTTCGACTTTTTCTTCTTCTTTTTCTTAGGCTTCAACACCTCTGAGTCATCGGAGGACGGGCACTCATCTTTCTTCTTTGGTCTTGGTCTCGGATCTGAAGCGATCGAATCCTCGGAAGAAGACGAAGAATCTTCACTGGGATTCTCTTGATTTTTCGCTTTCCGCTTCTTCTTCTTCTCTTTGACTGAACCAAGCTTCGTCGCGACTTGAGCAGGCGCTGCTGGAGGGGGATCTTGTCTTAAACTATTGATCTGCTTAGATCGACCAGAAATTGAATCTAACAATTGACGTGAGTCGCTTTCTTTCCCTCCTGGCTTCGTCACACCTTTCTCTTTAGGTTTCGGATTCCACTTGTCATATTGCATCGAGACCATTGAACCAAAGGAGTTGTTGAAATCTTGGACTAACCTCCTGGCTTCGTTGCCATTCTTGGTGTCCAGCGCTATGGTCAAAGCTTCTAGTAGGGCTTTGCTACCTGAGTTCCCTCCGCTTTGTAATTCTCGGAAGGCTAGATATAGCCAGCAACGGGGACGAATAAAAGATAACAATATGTAAGTATTACTATCTTGAATCCCACTCTTCTCACAAAGAGAACATTCTTGAGCACAACAGACTTCTGTTTAACTGCTTCAATGTCCGAATTATGACCCAGCGCATGAGCAGCTAGACTCTCTATATTCGAACATTATCGCGCTCTCGCAGCGAAAACCTTTGGAAAGATACTAACGTAAACTTCCTCGGCATGTTGCGCACTTGTCGCAAGGTTCTAGGTTTTGACACCCAACCAACATCTACGTAGCGCTTTAAGCAGCTGGTGACCTATGGCGCCTTCAGCAGCCTGCACCTTTTTCCAAGACACTACCCAAGTCTGATCGCATCTTGGAAACCATCTAGGATCACCGCCATTCACTCTGGCGCATGAAGCAGCCTATGGACCTTACTATAAGGTAATGCGGAGTGATCGAAGAACAGAAGAATTTTTATAAAGAAACGAAAAGGAAAAAAGGGACCTGAGTTAAGAAACACACCATCAATTGGTACTCCTGGTTCATCTTCTCCCAGTCTACTCTCTCTATTGTAAGCTTCTTCCCTTCTGCTTAGTTCTTCTTGTCGTCTCTTCTCCAATTTCTCCAACTCTTTCTTCTTCAGTTCAAGGGGTTTGACATCCGCTACATCTGATTCTGTGTCTCCATCATTGCTAGCATCTTCCTCTTCACCTTCAACGTCTTCACTCTGTTCTCTAGTCGGTCTCCCACAGTTGTCTCTCTCTAGCGTACTTCCCGTTTGACCTTGTTGATCTTGAGTCTGATCTAAGATTTGACCTCCTCCGCCGGAGCCATCAGCCGTACTAGGTTTCGACATTCTATTTTTCACACGCTGTGATCTTCTTTCTACCTGGTCCTTCTCTATAGATAACTGAGCTAATTTATGTTTATTTGCGATAAGTAAATCTTTTTGAACTTTATTCATCCAGAAAGGATTCTATTAAAATTTGTTGGAAAGAGAGATAAAGTAGATAGATGTGAAATACGAGAATTTGACCACCTAGAAAACTCAAAAATTTTATTTTCGAGAGCTACGCGATGAGAGTGAAGGAAAATAAAACTAGACGAGTTCTACGATGAGGTGAGAGGAAAAGATGGGACAGAATAGCTAGAGAAGGAGAGAAAAAATTTTCTGCTTGAGAACTTCAAGCCACACTTCTCTAGTATTCTGGCCCCGCTCTCTACCGGGCCTCTCGCCTCACGTGATTACTCGTCCACCCTTGGTAATGGACTACAGTTTACCGTCTCAGGTTTTGGGTAAACTCTCAATATTAGAATTTCGATATGCAGGATAGAAGAGTTGAGGCTGCGAACACAAACCTTGTTTCCATGACCTTCGTCCGGTCCCTCACCTTTCAAGTGAGCTATTTTAGCTTCTTCGTGAGCAATTTGCTTCTTGTACTTAGCAATCTTTGCCTCTGCTTTAGCAATCTTAGCTTCAAGGATGGCACCTTTGAAGGGGGTGGCTGCACCAGTAGAGGTGGCATTGCTCGAAGGACTGCTTGTGTCGCTGCTTGGACTGACAGAGTTGCTGTTACTTGAATTACCTTTGAGAATGGCGGTATCGCTGATGACACCTGTTCCAGTGGCATTCTGGGGTGCCTACGACGGAAATTAAGATGTCAGGATGATTTGCACGGCTGAAGCAAAGCATACGGGTCTTTACTGACCACAATGGATCGCGGTCCAATGGTCGAGCCGTAAGCGGCTGAGGCGCTGAGCGACACGACAAAGCTGATCAAAGTGAATCTCATCTTGAAATTCTTTATGTAGGGATATAAAGTAATAAAGATGAAGGTGTGTATGTGTGATGTTCACGATCTGATCCAAATATGTACAAAGTTGGTAAAGTTGAATGTAATTGTTGAAGGCGATGGGGGCTAGTTGACAACTTGAACGGATCACTTTATACCATCAAAGACCAGCGCGTAAGGCAATAATGGTGAGGACGTCGGTATCGGCGTGAAAACTCGGCGGAGCCACTCAAAGACACATTCCAATGCCAACCAGACCCGAAAGGGTCTGCCAAGCCAAGGTTCGCCATTCCGTTCTCCACAAGGAATTCAAAGGAACTTCGACACTCTATCATAGTCGGCAGATGGGGGGGTCTGTCGATTCCGCGACCTGACAGCTAACCCTGGTTTGAGGTCTAGGTGAGGTTGTTTCTCGGGCAGGTTGGTCCTTCGCACTTCAATATGTGTAGAGTGTGGAGTAGCTCTAAGAATATGTGACGTAGGACTGATCTGAATGATATTCTTGCTGGCAAAGGAATTCTTGACAACATCTGCCACGCCAACGTTTCTATCGTACCATTGTCTACTAGGAATCGGCTTGCCTTACCAAATTTCAGGTCACATTGCGTCTCCAGCTTTTGCCACAGGGTCTAACATATCAGGTAACAAAAACTACAAATAATCAAGTTGGTTGTCTTTTGAGCATTGGTTACGCTGTTAACCTCAAATGATGACATTCAACGAAGCATGGTTGCGAGACACAAACTCTCGCATAGGCTTTCCAGACTACATCTAACCTGACGGAACACACTTGGACATGTATATAGTCATATTATTTAGCTTGACTAAGCCCTCTCCGCGCGGCCACGTCCGCCCCTTGCGAGGGGCATATGACTAGATCTCGCTTGGGGAGTCTAACATGCTCATATTTCTACTCACAAAGGGAGCTCAACAGAATAGACCAGGCTGAACCCAAGCAAAACTGTTTTGAATTTGTTTCAAACCTCTTCGTGTGTGTACGTCGTTGTGTTACACAAATACCGTCATGGTGTTATGAAGCTCAACTACATCTGAGAGAAACTCATTAAAGGATGACTGCTTTGTTGCTGGCGGGCAAGTGATGTTTCTAGTCATGGTTGAGATTTGTTTTGTATCCAATGATTCTGTATCTGGTTTTCGGGTGACATATCTAGAATGTGTAACATACAGGAAAAAATAAATGTCGGGGTTAGTCGATGGGATGATAGGAGTCTAGACGACTTTTTTGTAGCGTTAACCGTTCGACAGCCTTTTAAGAGGAAAATTTCTATGCCTAATCGCCATCATGTGATGGAAGTCACAATTACCTCAAAGAACATTGAACTTGAGGTAGACGAATGGCGACGAGAAAGTAGAAAGAAAACCACTCTCATTAGGCACAACGATGAACAGTGCCCCTCATACACAAATGATGTCAGGAATCCTTATCGACATTGAAAGCACGGATTGTGGACGCAAAATTCGTGATTAAATTTGTGGGGAACAAGGATGAATATGGTCTACAAGTTTAGTGAAGTAAAAGTTGAGCAAGTCAACTGAAAGGAAGATCTATGTACAGTGGACTGAGAAAGAAGCAAACAAAGCTACAGCAGTAGAGAACATGAAATGCGAATTGGTAAGGTCGCGATCAAAAAACAGATCCTTGCGGAACAGTCGATGTCCCATTTGCTCAAGGTAAAGTGGACGTCCCATTTGTTGTCGGAACAGTTGATGTACCATTGGTGGTGGGGTCAGTTGATGTCCCGTTGGTGGTGGGGTCAGTTGATGTCCCGTTGGTGGTCGGTTCAGTTGATGTGCCGTTCTTTGCATGGTCTTGGTCTGATTTGTCGTCTTTGTCATGCTTGCCATGGTGTTTGGGTTTCTTCTCATCGTGGCTTTTCTTCTCATCCGGTTTTTTTTTGTCATCCTGTTCGATGCGGTGTGGAATCAATCGAGATCAGTATAAATATCCATATCTAGAGGTAACAAAAGAAATCAAGATCTGAAATCATACCTTTTTTCCATGATCCTCGTCGTGTTTCTTAGCTTTAAGATGAGCAAGTTTATCCTCTTCATGAGCAATTTCCATTTTGTATTTGGCAATCTTGGCCTCCAATTTGATGATCTTAGCCTCAATAGAGACTTTGGATGCAATACCGGTACCATTTACGGTAGAGGTACCATTGGTCGAAGGACTGCTTGAGTTCGTGTTTGGAATGACAGAGGTACCGTTGCTGGAGGTGCCGTTGCTGGAGGGACCGCTGATAGAGGTACCGTTGCTAGAGGTACCGTTTGTGGCTGTACCGTTGGTGACGGTACCGTTGAGGATTGAGGTGTCGTTAGTCTCTGTTCCACTAGAATTGTGACGTGCCTAAAATTGATAATTCAGACGTCAACGAGGATTCTAAAGAGTTTGTCACACGGCTAGAATCAAAAGGGCGGGTCTCTGCTGACCACAAGAGATCGTGGGCCAATGGTTGACCCGTAAGCGGCTGAGGCGCTGAGCGAGACAACAAGGCTGATCAAAGTGAATCTCATCTTGAAAGTGTTTGTGAAGGCGTATGTGTGAAGACGTTTGAAGTAAAAAAGATTTATATTCGGGATATTTACAATGCGGACTTTATTGGCACGAAGACGAAAGACTTGAATGAAGCTGATGATGATGAGGAGATGAGTATCCCAGTGAAGGAGTTGCTGGAGCCTTTATAGCAATTTAAAGACCAGCGTACAAGGCAATCATGGCGAGGACTTCGCTGTCGGCACGAAAGGCCGACCACGCTGCTATGTAGAAGACACGCATTCCAATGTCAATCACATCCAAGGGTCTGCCTAGCCCAGGTTCGCCATCTGGTTCATGCATAGGAGCTTCACTTGATCAAATGGAGGGTCCAAGCGGTTGCCTGTCGAGACCTGTGGACTCACCGTGGTTTGAGGAAATTGTCTCTGTCGAAGAACGCTAGTACATATGAGAGGTGTGGAATAGCCCGTTCGCATGCTAAGAGTGATTTGACTCTTGCGCCATTTTGTTGGCAAATGATTTCGTGATGATTGTTTGCCACGCCAACGTTGCCACCGTGTCATTTCCTATTGAGAATGCGAGCTTGCCTTGCCAAATTGCAGGTCACATTCCTCCTTTACTCGTTTACTTCGGTGATTCTGTGCCACAGGGTCTTACATATCAGGTATCGAAAAGCGCAACATGATAATCAAGTCGGCTTTCTGTTGAGCATTGGATACGATGTTATCATGGAATGAATGCAAGCAACAAAGCATCCTCAATAGTCTCACAGACTTCTCATACCACACACAATGTTAGTTTTTCATGCATCGCGTCAAGTGACATTGCGACCCCAAAGGTTATCGAGCGCTGTATTTTGTGTAGGATAGGTGAATCGAATTCGATGTGAATCTTGGGTATAACCATCAGCCCGATTCCTCCAACTCCTAGTGTCATTTTAGCCCAGCAACTTTGCATCCTTCTCGGATTATCGGAGGATTAGACTTCTGGCTGATCAGCACAAGGTCTCAGATAGGCTGTACAGGCTGTGAACACCATGGTGAAGGTCTTTGGCCATCTTTGAAACGCATTTCGCTTCACCATGGGCGCTTGATGAAAATATTGGAGTGATCAAAGCGCGTCTTGTTCTCGAAGCAATCTTTCTGTTCATGCTCAAACCGGGACACATGGATCACGGGATCGAAGTCAAAATCATTGAAATCATATATCTGGATACTCTATACATACTCATGCTTGAATCTGATGCTTGATACTCTATCATCTGTCGTGGTATTCAACATCCCACGGTGTTCTTTTTATTCTTTCTTTAGTTTTACTCATTTCCATTGAATCCACTCCTACGGACTCAGAATCATCCTCAGACACAGAAAGTTCCGATAAATCCACCAACACTGTTAGAAACACCACTGGTCTTAAATCTCTAGTTTTACCTACTCTTGTACCTCCTTCACCGTCAAAATCTTCGGCTGCAATGTCAACTGAAACTTCTGCTGTTGAATCCTTATCTCCTATCCAACTTTTCATTCAACGAACTACTAATGCACTTAGTAAATTCAACATCAAGAACGACTTGACTGACGAAAATTACAATCACTGGAATTTGTTAATTCACGAGTCTATTGAGTCCCTTGGATACGAGTCTTACTTAGACATTGAGGATTACGTAGATACTTCTTTATCTGAGGAGAAACACAAGAAGGTCAAGTTTCTAATTTCTACCTGGATACTCAGCAAGTGTGATGGAATCAACGGAGAAAGAGCTCGAGATCACTTAACGGTCAGAGATCCGGTCACCAAGGTCATGTCTATAAAGTACGATCCTTATCAACTCTGGACTCACTTTGCGAAATATCATGCCAGCATCTCGGAAGCCAAATTGAAACGTGTCGAGAATCAATTACATTCCTTATCTCAACTTCGCTCCGATACTGTTAAAGCTCACATAGATAAGTTTTCGTCTGTACTTCGTGAATACAACAAGTATGGAGGCCACATGTCAACAGATCAAGAGGCAAGAACTTTGATTAATAGCTTAAAACCAGGTTATGAAATGACTGTACACATTATCTATCGTGTCATAAAACCGTTAACTTTAGAAAAGGTTAAGCACGAGCTACTAATGGCAGAAGAAGAGCAAACATATGTCTCGCCTTCGTTAATCCAATCATCACATCATGCTAATTCGTATCAAGCTAATCCCAGTCATCTCACCAAATGCACCGAGGATCGTTGTGTCGGAAATACGTTTCAAAATCCTCATAAGCCAGAGCAATGTTTTAAAAAGCCTGTCAATTTTGCGAAAAGAGATGAATGGATGAATAAGCAAGACGAGAAGAAGCGATACAAGAAGAGAAACTATCAAACTCAAGTTAATCATGCTGAATCTTCAAATGTCAGAGGTGTGAAAATTGTTCGACCTCCTATCTCTTCTGCCCATGCCATGACTTTTCTCATCGACTTCCAACCTGTCGATATTCAACCAGTACAAACATCAACTCTATCTACGGTACTACCTGATGTTATAACTGTGTTAGATGTGTCCTCCGCCTTCTTGCAAGCTCCGATTGACACGAATGTCTCCCAATCTCGCGACGATGAACCAATCGCTCAAGGTTCTGAACTAATTGATATGAACGCTTCTGCCTCGTCTGCCACCCCTTCTGACGGAATCTGGGCTCTGAACGACACAGGTGCCTCGCACCATATGTTCAACGATTTATCTTTGTTCGATCCCTCTACGGTGAAACCCCTTGAAGACAACAACAAACGTCTTCGTTTAGCCGGTGGTGATGCCTCTTTGGCTGTCCATTCTACTGGTTCGGTTAAATTACGAGCAGGCGACGGAACTGTTTTCACTCTGGCGGATTGCCTCTATGTTCCGGAACTCAGTCGAAACCTCATTGCTGGAGGCGCTCTCTTGAAGAAGGGTGTGGTGACTCTAATCAATTCAACTGATCCCGACTGCTTCAGCTTGGTAATGGGACAATGTGCCCTTTTTAACGGTGCATTCTCGGGCAATCTCATGCTTCTTTCGCTTGAACCTGTGAGTTCGGTGGTGTCTACTCAGCTTAATCATCTTCAGTCACACTCATGTCATGTACAACATCAACGTTTAGGACATCTGAACCACAAGTACCTAAACGACATGGTCAAGATGGGTAGCTTGGATGGACTGTGCAATTCTTCTTCTACAACCAAATCTTGTCCTATCTGCATTCAATCAAAGTCTAAACGACTTCCTTTTTCTGGCTCACGCCCTCGGGCTTCATCATTTCTTCAGAATGTGCATGTAGACCTCAGTGGGATTAATCGTGTTTCTGGTCTTAACAATGAATCTTATTATATTTTATTTACCGATGATTTTTCTTCGTTTCGCCATATTTTTCCTCTCTGCAATAAGACTAAAGAATCAGTTTTTATCATCTTTACAAAGTACATTGCCTTGGCTGAGCGTCAAACTGGATGTCGCGTGATACAATTCACTTTAGATCAAGGTAGTGAATTCATTAATACTATCATGCAGAGTTTATGTGAAGACACGGGTATTGTGCTTCACATCACTGCTAGTTATACACCTGAGCAAAACGGTGTTGCTGAACGAAGTAATCAGACGATTGTTACTCGAGCACGGTGTTTTATGGTTCAGTCGGGTGTCCCTTTATCTTTCTGGTATGAAGCTTGCTCTACGGCGGTTTTTATAACAAACAGGACCATCACCTCGGCTTTATCTAATGGAAAGACTCCATACGAGGTCTGGTACTATCGTAAACCTAACATTGAACATCTCAGGATTTTTGGATGTCAAGCAAATGTTTTGATACGTAAGGAAGCAAGATCGAATAAACTTGATGCTCTAACTACTGAGGGTGTACTGGTCGGGTTTCAAGACGACAACTTCAATTACAGAGTGTACGACTTAGAAACTCGTAAAGTTATCCTTACGCACAACGTGGTGTTTTGTGAATCAGTTTTCCCTTTTTGTCGATCTACCTCTACCACTGGACCTGTTCCTTTATCGCCTTTGGTGTTCGAACCTGAAAGTCAACCGTTGTCTGTTGAAACACCGAATCGATTTCAGATTCTGTCAAACGATGACGAAGAGGATGAGGAGGTTGGGACCGCACCTCCACTTTTTCCAACTTCACCTGAGGCACCGGCTGCTCCTCCACCTGCTATTGCTCCATCTGCTATTGGTGGTGTTAGGACTGATTCAGCACGGCGATCTCTCAGAACCAAGGATCCTGTGGATTACAAAGGAATGGGAGGACACGCGTACCTCGATGATTGTACTTATGTGTCAGCATTCAACGTTTTGGCCTCAGGTTTCTCATCTTCAACCATAGATGTTCCAGTTCCCAAATCATACAAATTTGCTATCACCGGGCCTGAGGCTGAAATGTGGCGTCAAGCATGTCAGAAAGAATATGATTCTCTCATCAGTAAAGGGGTCTGGGAGCTGGTTGATCCTCCACCTGGTAAGAATATCTTACGGGGTTTTTGGTTGTTCCGCAAGAAGTTCCACTTGGATGGTACAGTTTCAAAATTCAAAGCTAGATTTGTTGTCATGGGTAATATGCAACAGGAAGGAATTGATTTTCATGAAACATTCTCACCTACCGGAAAACCATCTTCACTTCGACTCATTATTGCTTTCGCGGCTATTCAAGGCTGGGAAATTCATCAGATGGACGCCGTCACTGCTTTTCTGAACGGAATCCTGGATGAAGAAGTCTATATGTATCAACCTGAAGGGTTCAGCAAGGGGTCTAGGAGTAAGGTCTGCCGGTTGCGACGGTCACTCTATGGTTTGAGGCAATCACCAAAAATTTGGTATGATGATGTTGTTACTTTTCTCGTCAGCATCAGTTTTGTTCAATGTCCTCTGGATCCATGCATTTACACTCGGACAACATCCAATACCTTCACGGCAATTTACGTTCACGTCGATGACATGGCTATTACCGGAAATGACATAGCTACTTTTAAATCTGAAATCAGCTCAAAATGGGAGATGGAGGATTTGGGGGTTGCTACTACGGTGGTCGGCATTCAAATCATACGGCAAAACCCTCACTGTTACACAATAACTCAGTCTGCTTTGTCTCGAGCGGTGCTTGAGCGATTTGGGATGCTACAATTGAAGACAGCTTCGACCCCTTTTTCCGCTGGTCTCAAGCTCTACCGCGCAAGTGATGATGAGGTGGCTGCATTTCAACTTGAAAACTTAAATTACAGGAGCGCTGTTGGGTCTTTAATGTATCTCGCTCAGTGCACTCGCCCCGATCTTTCTTACGCCGTAGGTGTTCTTTCCCAGCATCTGGACAGACCTGCCCGAAAACACTGGGACGCTGTGATTCACGTTTTTCGGTATTTACTTGGTACAATAAATCTTGGCATTTCTTACAGTGGTGATCAGTCTTCTACTACGGTCAAAGGTTTAAAGAGTTTCAGTATGCCAACTTCTCACTGCGACGCTGATTGGGCTGGAGATCGGGAGTCTCGGAGGTCGACCACAGGCTACATCTTCCAGCTTGCTGGCGGTCCTATTTCTTGGAAGTCTCGCCTCCAACCTACGGTAGCTTTGTCATCTACGGAAGCTGAGTACCGTGCCATCACAGAGGCTGGCCAGGAACTCGTTTGGTTGCGTGGAATGCTGGCTGTTTTCGGTTTTGAGGATCCTAACCCCACTGAATTGAGCAGCGACAACATGGGTGCTATTCATCTCACCACTAAGTCAATCTTTCACGCTCGAACAAAGCACATTGAGATTCAGTATCACTGGATCAGGGAGGTGGTTAAGCAAGGTGCATTAGTTCTTAAACATTGTCCAACAACTCAAATGATGGCCGATCTCCTAACAAAACCGCTTGGACGACAACAATCATCGGTCTTTGATCAACAAATTAGTCCAATTCACTCAAAATCTACAATGCTCGAGTGTCCTGATATACGACTAGATGTAGGCATCAATGTGTCTGAAGTACGTGTGCCAGATGACGATCAAACCATCAAGGATACATGCACACGCATACGTCTACATATACCATGTGTTCTTTATATGGATGAACCCATCGTGAATTATAACAAAACTATCTTCGAGATCGAAGTACACGATCACTAGGTTGACTGGGCTGCTGTATCTTCTTACTCGCGCGTACTGCACTTGCTCGAGAGGCTCTACCCCTCGATGTATCAATCGCGCCTGTTTCTTCTTCGACTACTTTATCCTTGCTGACCACAGTCGCCGGCTGTCTACCCGAGCGCCGTCGTGGTTCGGGTTTAGAGGCGCTTACAGAGCCGGAAGTCCTTTGAGACGCCAGAGGAGGAGATGATAATGGGCTGGAGATGCCGTCGTCGTTGTCACGCCCCGCTTTATCGTACTTGATGGGAATCCCAGGGTCTAACTGGACATCCATCATCATTGGAACGTCCAAGGAAGGTTGGGGAGATTTTGGAACACCCTTTTTCATTCTGCGCTTCCGAGGGGAGACAGGCCGGGGCTCTTTATTTTCTAGGTCGATCTCGACAGACTCGGAGCGTCCTCGCTTGTGACCATTGACGTATGAAGGCTTGGATGGACCCGGCATAGCCATGGTATTCACCCTATGGTCGGCATACAACTCATATCCATCGGCATCAGCAGGGCGCTTCGATTGCGTAGACTGCACAGCCGGTCTGATCGGAACTATCACAGTCTCTTCGGGCTGGATGCCTATGTTGTTCAGCTATGTTCAGTAGTGGAAAGTTACAAATTAGTGACTTATTCATATGCCGGCGAGCGCAAGTAGTGAGTTCAGGAAATGACAAAGTACTTCGCTTGGTCCTTCCTGAGGTGCATTCGCCAAAGACACGATGATAGACTGATTGCGGTATTCTTCCTGCAGACGTCGTCTAATCCGCAAAGCCAAGATGATCTTTTTCCATCGTTTTAAACACCTCTCTTGAAGCTTGGAAAATTCTTTCTCCTGAGCAATATCTTCTGAGGCAAAATAAGCCTTTTTCGCATTCATGAGGAACCAAGGAGAAGGTAGAAATAGGCTTGGTTAAAATCACAGCCATACGGAAAAAGAATATCGTGTCCTTGAGCTCACGTCCAATACAAATTCAGCCTCCAATTCCGGCACGATGATCCCCTGAATGACAGGAGTGGCACGCCGTTTGTGAAATTCGAATGAGACCTGTGAGGTTAGTGAATAAGGTGAATTATCAACGCCAAAAAACCAGTAGGTCCGCCCATCTTCTCAAAACCAACTTACTACTGCATCAGCGTAAGATACCTGAAGCTTCTTGGCCGTCTTGGCGATTCCTTTATCTGTACAGTCACCAGTCGTTCAGCCACGATGTTCAGGTTACCAGACGTAATCAGACAAATGAAGCAGGCATCCAGTTTGTGGATGAACTTCGATGAGAAATATAAATAAATGACAAGGACAAACATGGCAAATGTTTGGCTCCTTGTGGCAGCATATGGGGAGCGAATAGATCGAAGTTCCCGTAGCCGTTTCGAGGTATAATACCCTTATTCGAAAAAGGTGACGTTAACGAAATTTTAGTGCCGTGTAACATTGAGAAAGCTCCTCTCAATGTCCCGAGGAAAGATGCTTACATTTACGATGGGTGGTGGTATCAAAAGCTCTGTTTGCCATTCTGCAAAAAGGCCCTGTAGGGCAACTTCTTGACCTTCCATCTTTAGCAACTCTTCTTCTCGCTTTCTGTTGATTGTCACTGTGCGCGGTTTGACTAGCTTGAGGGCTTCTTGTCCGCCTTTGATACGTCTGCCTTCGCGCATGTATGTTTCTGCGCTTTTGCAAACGACTACTGACGATCGTGGAAAAACTTGTTCTCCACGGAATATTCCAACGGTCTTGCGGGGATGTATGACCTCTTCACGTCGTAAATGTCGTTCCAGAGCGAAACTTGATGATTTAGAAAGGTCAAAGACTTGTCCTGTGCGGTGCATAGTATGCACAAGACGATACAAGAAACCTAACATACTTGGGATGGTCTTTGAAGCCCCCAACAGTGGTTGGCAATGCTTCCGTAACCTGAGCCTTTGAGATCTCCTCATCCTCCTTTTCATCTCTTCGCTGTAAAGGGAGTTTATTGAGTTCGAGGTTGTGAATCCACCAATGATGAAAGTCAAAGTGTGGCACTCACTAGCTTGTACGGTCTCTTGAGTTTGATCGTGGCTTTTTCAAACCAATCTGGACTTCCCTTCTTTGGTGGTAGTCGAGACTTCATGGTTGTCGCACCAAATGAATGGGCATAGCGGGCGGTTACGTCGCGGATGAAATGATCTATCAAGAGTAAAGTAATCAGTATCGCCAAAACGGTCCAGAACATCGTACAATGATACATTTGATGTTAAGTACCTTCTTCAAACGCAATGACATACAACATCCTATTCTCGGGGTTGGACTTAGTAGGTTCCATCAAATTCTTACACCTCGTCCGTTTTCGAGTTACATCCACACAATACCACTCCCTCAGTGGTCGAGAGTAGACTTCAGTCCAAAAGACTGGTGGTCGGTTCATTTGTGCTGGTTCTGGGCTGGGACTCTTTGTCCAATGCTTTGATTTCACAGGTCTGGCTTTTCTTAACTTCACAATCGGAGTTACTTTAGACGCCTTACCCACAGGCCGACTTCTCCAGCCATCAGGATGATGGGATTCGCTTGGACTACTTCCGCCAATTTGATTAGGCTCCAGAATTCTCGAGGCAAGCTTTTGAGCCAAAGGTATCTCCTGGTCATCGGTACTATTTCCATCGGCCGAAGTTAAGACATAGTGTCGAGATGACGTAGCGCTACTATTGATGGACTTCATCTTGGCAGCCTTTGCAGCTTTGGTTGCCTTCATGGCCCATTCGCCCTGCTTGGGCTTCGACTTCGAAGCTTGAGAGGCTACGGAGAGCATTTTTGACTGGTCTGATTTTTTGGTCTTGTTGTCGGACCTCGTTTTCTTTGCAGTGGACACCGAGCCTGTTGCCCCTTTATCGCGGGGAGTGCGTGATCTTCCCGTCTGCTCCTCAGTCGAGAGATCATTAGGGGTGTCTGTCTTAGATGATTTGCCACCACCACCAGCACCGCGCCAAGTGACCGGTTGAAGGCTGAATACGAGCCGAGCCGGAACGTTGAGAGCCCTCAGCAAGCTGGTAAATAGCTGTGCCGACATGTCACGTGAGCCCTTCATGAGTACTGCTCGTTTCATCAAGCTTTTAGAGCCATGGATGGGTTCGCCGGTCTCAAGTAGATTCAGAAATGGATCATCCTCGACTTCTTTTCCTTTTCCTTTGGCTGAGCTAGTTTTCGAAGAAGACTGGATGGTGTCGTAGAGAGCTTCTGCCTCCGTCCATGTACGAAGTCTCACACTTTCCAAGGATTCGACGATCTCGAAGGATTGCCACCACCATGAGACTAGATCCTTTATAGCTGAATCAAATAGACGAGATCTATCTATTTCAGATGGATGCGTTTGAGGTGAGAAAGAGCTGAAAGCGTTGACGAGTGACAGTGGTACCATGGACAATAGGCGCGCCTAGAAAGTCAAGAGCCAAGCAAGATGGATTAGGAGAGATCGCGGATGCAGGCCAAGGGGATCGGCTTACTTGAAGAAGTTGATCATTGAGTAAAAGATTACGAAATCGCCCCGCTGCCAAAAGGGCCAAAGTGTGTGCGCGATGAGTCTCATGGCGTATCATGCGCTCCATCGCACTGTTCGGGTTCTTTCTCCTATTCAACGCGTTCGAAGCTCAGTGAGAAAATGGGAGAAACATGACAGGCCTTGGATGACCGCGATGAAGGCGCACTTATGAGTAGAGTTGGCACCAGACTTTGAAAGCACGATGTTGAAAGCAGTAGTATCAGGCCTTGATAGACTGTCATCGTTGTCGGCTGATAGGTCGGCTTCCTCTTGCACGTCCACTTCCTCCCAATCCATTTCTTCGTCATCGTCATCCTCTGCTTCAGACGAAGACGGGCGAGGGAAAATTCGATCATTGTTCATGATAGTGGTTGTTGGAACGGTAGCAGGGATCCAAGATGCAGGTTGACCATCTTTGGCAGCTGACTGGGACGCATATATGTGTCTGCCCCTGGCTTAAATACAGGTCCGATCCCGGGTCAGCTGGCCGGGGTTCAGTACCGAAAATTTGAAAAGGTGAAGATTCTGAAAAAATGTTGCTTCGACATTCCCAAGAGTCTGCCGCTCTATGTCTCGACCCTTGTTGTAAAACTTTGCTCCTCACTTCTTGAAAAGTACATGACTATGTCCTTCATGCTGTCTCAAGTCGAATTGTTTACCGTCTAAGTTTTACAAGCCAGCTTGGATGGCACAGTAACATAGTACTGGACGTGCTCAACTCATGATTTGCTGTTGATCAGCAGCTAAGCTCTTCAACACGACTGTTTGGAACTTCTTCTAATCCACTTTGGAAGAAAGACTCGCGTGCTTTTCGTGGGAGCGCAATAGAAGATCTCTCTTATACAAAGAGTCAGACGCAAGACTTACATGTGTTGACCTCTGTGATCACAAATAATTCATTTGCTTGCCAAAGATAGTGAATGTCAGAGTGGAACAAATATGTAGTGAAGCATGGCATCCAAAATGGAATCGTCCACAAAATAACAATCGTCAACATCTAACAGTGGAGTATTGCTTGCGGATCAAACACAGCCATATCATCATATACATAGCCCGCTTCATAGAAATCAGACAAAACTTTCAGCAATGAAGTTGCTGAAAACAAGTCATCGGAGTCTCAATTGTTTTGAATCTCCGGAGGTTATACAATGAGTGTGGTATGAAGAAAGTTATGGAATGATTCGGCTTTTGACATTTGGAATAGAATTAAATTCAGCATTTAGACCCAAGACGGCAACACCAAGAAAATCGTAAACTCGTTTAAAAGATTCGAGATGTGGTTTGATTTCTTCTGAAATTTCTTTTGGCCATTGTAGTGTGTTTGGAATGAGATTGTGATCATTGGGTTTCCTTCTGTGTAACATTTCATTTTTCATAATTGCAAAATGCTTCAATGGTAATCCAAACAAAGCGCAGGTCACAGCTTCTGCGCCATCAATCTTTTGATATTCCCAATCTTGAGGTGATGGTTTGAGTTTAAACACAGGGCTTTGATCTCCTTCTTCCCAAATTTTATATGCTACTGGGTATCTACGAATTTCTTCAAGGAAATTTCTCAATCGGCTTAAAAATCTATCTTTAATGTTAGGTAAGCTGATAAACAAATTGGCTTCAGGTGAGTCAAACCAACTTGTCGTGTCATGTAAGAAAGTAGGCAGTTCTACAAATCTACCTCTTAAGATCTCATAAAAGTCATGTAACTTTTGGACATGGCGTAGGATATAAGTACTGGTGTCTTTGATCATTTCTGGGCGTGATAATTGAAAGATTGTGTCAATTCTTTGAATCACAGGTACACTCAGACCTGATCTTGCGAACTCTTCCAATTCTTTCTTTTCAAAAAGTTTAGTATAATTTTCCAAGTTTGCATCTGACATGACTTTCATTGTTTTGAGTCTTGAGCGACAAACTTCTGGTGAAATAATACTTTCGAGTAAATTGGAATCATCATGATTATACCTAGTCAGTTGTTCGAGGTCGGAAACATAACTATCCCAATCTGCGAACTTTACATCATAAAAAATTGGCCAATGTTCCTTCAATCTGAGGTTCTCCGAAAGTTCTAAAACATTGGGAGTGAATCTGTCATAGTTCTCAGCAGTCATCTTACTGATCATGAATTGATCGAATTGGGTCATCACAGCGCTGACCCTCCTTAATCCCTCAGCTCCAGTGAAGTTTTCAAGAAATTTCTGCATGAAAGGACCCCAGTCTGACCAACTTTTGATCAGTCCAGTATTCCTGATATGATCGAAATCTGTTTGGCTTAGATGAATACGCAAGTTCTCTGTCTGATCATTTTCTTTGAGCGTTGTCTCCAACATTGCGGCGATTGCATCTCTTGCTGGCAAGAGAGAGTAATTTGTCGACAGGTTTGTTTTCTTTTGGGAATCTCCCTTTCCTTTTGAATCATGGACAATCTGATCTTGTCGGCTCATCCATTCGCCTAGTCGTAATTTTTGGGCTTTAGACTTTTTCTTTCTGATCTTTCTGGCGTTTTTTGTGGTTCCATCTTCATCGGGTATCTTCAGATTTTTACCTTGTGCCTCGAGCTTCGTTTCATTTGAGTCTTCATGATATGATTTCTCGCTGCTAAAGATCAAATATGAGTTTAAGAAATCATCAGAATTCAATCATGTCAGTTTGTACACTTCGGTAACTTGTAAGACCTTCAAAGATAGACTCCCAAATTCTTTCTCCACTTACCTTTCACTTTGTTGAGCGAAATTCTCTGACCGTAACTTAGGATTGATCAAACCTAACACGTCTAAATTGATATTCATTGGATCACCATCTCTAAAAGTTAAATTCAGAACAGGTATGACATGTAAGTCAAATGTTTCCTGTGATTTGTTGTATGCATTGAATTGTGAAAAAAACACCACTGACCTTGGTCCGCGAGATTTTTCTAATCGACCGAGATATCTTCTACGAACTGGTTCAGTAGGGTCAAAAACATCGTATGTATCTTCATTATGATCTCCCTGACCTCTCGGGTCATACCTGAAAAGCAAAAACCCCGTTTCTCTTCAGCTTTTGTCCACAAAGCTAGTTCTAATATACCTGAGAGTCTACTCACTGGGCCTGATGTCCGTGTGTATGTCTTAAATAAACTTGAACATCACGACTTTCGATTCCACCGATTGGTTGTGTTACACCATTAGGATAGCCGGAGTGCAGAGTGTCCCCTGGTATAGGTTGACTTGAAAGTTTATTCATAAAATAATGTTTGTTTAATTTAGAAGTATATTTGTATGATGATGATTGCTGAAACTCACTATCTTTGAAGCTGTCCCGATTGTACCAATGAATCTAGGTATTGTTTTACAAAGTCCGGAGAGCTTGTTCCAGAAGGATCATGATCAGGATGCTGACCAGGACTGGCAAACGTTCCAAAGTGTCGATTTTGGAATCCTTGCTATATTATTGGGACGATTTCATTACATCAGACAATCAAACGACTCTTTGATTATCAAAAATGATCCCTATGTGAAAGGGAGACATACTGGGATGTGACCATGAGCTCCAAAGCTAGGTTCCATTGGTCCATGCTCCGAGGGACTTTGATTTCCATGCATTGCGTGCGGTAAAACACCATATAACTTCACAGGTTTTCCATTCACGGTTGGTTGTAATGGGTCGTTTGTTGAATGTACAGGAATGATATTGATTTCAAATATTCTAGGATCAGTGGTACTTTGCATTTGATGATGCCCAGTCATGGATGGATCAATAGAAGATGATAGACTATGGGAGGGAAAATTGGTATCCTGAATTCTAGGGTCATGATTGATGGGAATGGGTGACTTGGGTTTCAATGCATCCTTGGGTAACATGGCAAAAGCCTTCATGGCAAGGCATGAGTGTATGGTGAAGAGGACATAGTATAACTTCATCTTTTTTAAGTATTTGATTTCGACAACCTGGTTAATTATCTATGATCTGCATGAGGTATCAAAAGGAAGAGTTATATATATTTCTTGGCTGGTGATATTCGATAAGATTCTAAAAGTATGAGAGAAAGGGCCTCTTTTAAGCTTGAATACCTGGGCGCTGCGATTGACAAAAAGTGGAACTGACTTGTTTTATGTGTCTGATATTGTTCATAACGTGTTATCAATGTGGTATCTATTGGCATATTACACTGTACATTCGGGCCAGTGACAAAACTTATTTCTGCTTGGAATCAGGATTACATTTCCCTCTCAAGTTTAGCCGCAAAATAATATCATTTACGGCGTACATAGCAAATCCAAAACGAAGATGCTGCGTGAATTTGAACTGTAAGGACGGGGCAATTTTTTCAATTTGTGGGCAGGCTGAAGACTGAATTCTAAACATCCAAAGAAATACCTGTGACGTGCGTTAAATTCTGATGCAAGGGTGTTTGTGGGCCTGGCCTATCATCACGATCCCTCGGCTCCACCATGTCTGGACTTCCGGCTACCTCGGATGCTGGCTGCTGCCAGCAAAGAAGATACAAAACTTCATCACCCATTCATCAGATGATTCTTTCGATATCCTTGGAATTCAAACAATCCGGTTCTTCTATCAAGAAACCTCATCCATATCTGCAGAAAACCCCAGAGTCCTAGACCCAACCACAGAGGCAGCGTTGTGAATCTATCTTGTGAAATCTGAAGTCTTCATAGTACTAATGAAAGGTAGTACTAGTGATCAAGATCAGAATAATTCCAAAGAGAAATGACTAAAGAGACAGTCAGTTGGGGTTAGGTTGGGTTGAATTGATTTGGATTATATCTTTCCGCAGAGAGGTGATTGGGATTCATCATCAAATCTGGATTTTCATAAATTAAGAGCTGACTCAACCCACCTTATACCAGCAGGTCGTGAACAATTCCCCGCCAATTTGCTCGACTTTTGCGAGCAAAATTGCGCAAGAGATATGAAATTGTGTACAAATGCCAGCAAAATTGAACTTTGAGAGTCCTAAGACTAATGAGCCCTCCTCTTGTTTATGTACACGTAACAGCTGCTTGTTGGTGGATGAACTGATGCGTATTGAGGAAATCATCTCTCGATGGAATTTAAGACTACAGCTTTTTTCAAAACTTCATTCTAGTTGCAGTGATGGCTTACCTAATTATACTTTCATTGGAGGTGTATCCATCTTCCTACTTATCACTTTTTACCAGACAAATTCACAAAGTCATTTGAGCGTTGATGAGCTCTACTTGAATGTTGTATCTATAAAACCATCCACTCACAACCTATTGTTCTTTCTATACTCGGGTCATCGATTTATATGAATCTTTTAAGCTATCTTTCGGATTCCTCAGAATATTCTCTTCCTATCTGTCAGATAATTTAATTTACGGTGGTAAAACATGGATTTTCTTAGACTATTGAAACCTCGCGCTCTCAATCAATTGCCCACCAACCAGGAAGTACCTAAACCCAAGAAGGAAGTGCCTAAAGTCGCAAAGGTAGCTAGAGAACCACTTCGACTATGTATCATGGAATATGCAGACGGTCACTTAATCGCATCAAAATTTAAAGTTTTTGATGAATACAAGAGAACTGAGTATGTTGGTCGTTTTTTTCTCGATAAAAATCAAAACATGGTGATCGAAATCAAGAATTCCGATGAAACTCGCGTGGAACTTCATCTACGCAAAGTATGTATTCGAATCCTTCTGCAAGGATTCAAATATTTGTGCTCATAGTGATTTGTTCTGGTGATCATCTTGCGAGGACGTAGTTGGCAACTGGGGATTGCACCTTTGTTGCTGATCATCAAGCAGGTGTTTCCGTCACTTTATCTCTTGGTAATGCGAGGTTTGACCGCTGGACACTTCGTCTACGCGAACACAAATATACGGTGACAGCTTCAAATGTTGGGCCGATTGCAATCTTATGGGCCGATAGTGATAAATCAATGATCGCACGATTACACTGTAGGTCATCGCTTATCGATTAGGGGAAAGAATTCTTTCTTGAACTCGATTTGAAACCAACACTTCTGTTTTACTACGGTCATCTGATCAGTTTATAGCACAGCTCGAGTCGGTTGTTTCTCTAGTCGAATTGTATCAGACGTACATCTATCCGCATTGCTCAGTGCCATCATCTGGTACTACCGACAACATCCTTATTTCGGTTTGGAAAGGTTTGTAAAATTGGGGATCGCGAATCGTCCTGTACAGAGTAGCTCTTCCAATTACCCGACTCTTCGACGGCAGACAGCCACAATTTCCAGCGCAGACAGAGTCAATGCAAACAATCTTCGCCGGCAATCGATTGCAGTTTCCAGCGCAGACAGAGTCAATTCAAACAATGTTCTCCAGCAATCGATTGCAATTTCCAGCGCAGACAGAGTCAATTCAAACAATCTTCGCCGGCAATCGATTGCAATTTATAGCGTCAATAGAAATGACACAACCATAACTTCAAGTTCAAGGAGCAGAATGTTGTCTCCGGAGCCAATTCTCGAGGAGCCAACTGATTGGGAAAATTGTGATCCTGGTCCATCAAACCATCAACGATGTTACCATCATATTGAAACTGATGCAAAGTGATGGAGTTTCCAATTTCATCGAGCTTATTCATGGACACAGCCTCGCTATAAGCCAACCAGAGTTGAACTTTGAAATTGGACCAATTATATACATCTTGGATACATGAAAAGTCATCTGGCATAAAAGATACAATTTACTTTGACTAGCTCAGTCTTGGTAGTATACCGTGATTTCGATATATCTTTGTTTCTTTTATCATTCTAGGACTTGATTATATCTATCTATTCCCTTCCATCTTCTTATCTCTTATGTGAACTTCAAGAAATTACCCGAGAGGTCAAGGAGAACATGGATAAATGCGTGTAAAGAAATTGAAACATGTAGAACTTCGGACAGAGATATTTTGGAAACCGATGAGAAATTTCAAACCTTTTGAGAGGTTTCAAGAACGTTGACTATAAAAACTAAAGTCGATTTGAGCGCATCAAGAAATTTTTGGAATATCCTTCACAAAATTTATTATGAAAATGAAAGGCAGCTTTGAATACCTAACTAGAAAGTGTCAAAGACCCAAAGAGACATAATCTCATCAGCAGGAAAGAGAGTTTGCCCAAACTTCAGTTGAACATGTTTTTCATGCACTTGAGCTGATGCAGAATCTGAATGTACGTACTCAAGTGTTCCATTCTTCTTTTCTTTACATATCTCAATGATCTTTGAAGTGTATGGGATGCAAAGTTGAACATGGCCCTCAACTGCCTCAACTCGCTTTGTGGCACGCGTTGCTTTTGGCGTCGTGACTCGTGACCTAACCTCAGGGTATTAGACTTGAAGCATGTGACTTACACATGTGTACATACGTATGTAAAGAGTTAGGGTTTGGCGAAAAAAAAGTTGATCTCTTGTGGAGGATGGGCGATGATGATGAACTTTATCAACACAAACAAAACAATGAATAACTCAATCACCTTCAGACGAGTACCATGGTCCACTCCGGCAGAATTCTTAGGAGTCTTTGACTCGCTCTTCTCAACCACGAACCCTGACTTAGTCAATGGACTCATCCATCTTCACGCCTGGTTTCTACGTGCTCCATCTGCCCTGCCACCAGCTATTCAATCAACTTATATGCTTCTGTCTCTCCTCACGCCGGCTTGCGATGAGGTTCATCGATCTGGACCAGAAAGGAGACTAGCATTAGCAATGGCACTGACCAGATTTGTCAATTCGATGGTCGATCCACTTCAAACAAGCATGTTTGCTCGTAGTATCGCAGACCTGGCTCGACAATTATCGCTTCCTCTTTCGCTTGTTCAATTGAGGCATAGATCAACACACGAAGAATTACCGAGCGAGACAGTTTTGCTTGATAGCGCACGCATCGTCCGTTCAGTTCCTCTGCTTAAAGTTCATTCGATAATGCGGCAAAGACAAACAAAAGACGATCTGTCCTGATAGTATTACCTTATTGTGGCCCTTGACTTTTGCCGATCTAGGCCGTCGATTGGCTTTACACTCGATATTGGTATCCGACCATGAATCAAATGGTTTCAACTACCTCTCAACCTTGCCCATCAACATCTCACGATGTGATTACAGATGACATTGAGCTTGAAGGCCTGAGGAATCTGTTGAAGGACTACAAGCGAGCTCGGAAACGCGAATTGATCGATGCTACTGAGTCACTTTCATGCCGTCAGATTTCTCAGAAATTAGAAACATGGCTTGATCAACGTGTTGCTCGCGAAGTCAGAAACTATACACTTGAAGGGACTGGTGAGGGTGGTGAGGAAGACGAAGAACTTGAGCGAGAGCGTCGAGCCATAGAGATCTTTGTGCAGGAACTCAGTTCGGTTGGAAATCTGGTGCCGCGTGCCATCAAGTCCGTGATACCCTTCACTCTTCAATATTCAGCGCTAACGGGGATGATTCGGACTCCGAACACGCTAAGCTCTTACAATCTTTTTTTGCAGGAAACGTCCCTCGAAGCTACAAGCTCGGCTTGCACCTGGTCTTCGTGACCTCTACTTACCGTTACTTCTCGATCTACATAGCAAATACCCTCAAACGCTTGTTCGTGCACTACTTGACAATCTCGTTGGAATGCTTATAACATTACCACAAGATCACCACTCGGTTCCTTCCTCGATGCCCTCAAGAGCTGACGATACCCATTATCTAAGCTGTGCTGGCTGGATCATCGAATTACTGCCTTATGTCGATCGGGCGAGTTTGGAGGTTTTCTTGAAATGCTTACTCTCGAATCCGAATCGCTAGTTCAGTTCCTTCTCGATTTTTATCAGATTATGGTCATTCTCATCTGCTGAACAATTTAAGCTCACTGTTGTTCATTTGTTCATTCCTATTTATCCATTATAGCTGTTTGTCCATTGTCAAGATGTTGACAACGGTTGACGATGTCATCGAAGGTAAACAGATTGAAGGCATACAGAGTTTACTCGGTGTACTTCAGCTAGCACTCAATCAACCACCTGTGGATGTTTCTGATCTAATGAAAACTGACGATGAGCTTAGGCAACGCTTTGAAAGATGGGAGGCCGCTTGTGGTCAATCAAATCGACCTGGTGTAAGTGAGGAGATGGAGATAGAAACAATTCAGGGCGATGAAGAGGAGAGTGAAAATGGTGGAACAGGGTGGAGGCTGATGGGTAAAAGTGATTGGAAAAATTGTCCGATTGGAGTACTACCTGATGGTTTCTTACCTCAATTACATAATTGACCATGATCTTTGATGAAGAGGACGTCCCTTGTATACTTTTGCGTGGTCTTTTTGGCATCAGTGGCATGTGCGATGATGAATATGATGTATGTTCTACTTTCCATCATTTTTGGAAAGCTAGGAGAAGGCAATGTTGTATGTCAAGAGAGTATTGAGGACAACATTTCCAACAGGTATACCGGAACTCAGAGAGCAGGTCTATCTCAGAAGTACCAGCAAGATTGAGAATGTCAGGCTACACTACCAGCAACACCGAAAGAGTTATACTCTGGAATTTGGAGCACAGCCAAAATAACAACTAAAACCTACCATGTAATGTCTTCGACAAAGTTCAAAATTTATGCAGGCTTTGTACCTGCAACCATATTGAAGAGGTCATCTTTTCAAATTTCTAAACCTCATGACTCAATGAAAAAAATCGCAACCCGTATTGTCGCCTACTCCACAAATCACAATTACACTGGCCAATATGATTACAGTTCTCTGTGAACTTAAAATTTGAATCTCATCACAAGCGGTTTTTTTGGTGCTTGGTTTTCTTTTTCTTTCTTGTGGCTGTTACTCCAACCAATTCCCAAGACTTGGTTCTAAAATGAAAGGTTGCACCGGGATAGGCTTTATCTGCGGTAGTATGTACATAGTGAAAATGTTTTGTTGATGTACGATCAATTCAAATGATTACTCAACGAGAAAGGTAATAAAGAGTACAATATTCTCTAGGGTAGTATATGCAATAAGAAGTTTAAACCTTTTTGTTGAAGAGTAGTGAAGCCCAGCCAATTGATCGACTGACAAGAATCCATAAAGAAGATTTCCATCCGTTCTTTCACGCCTCAGAGACTTTTAGACACGTCAGTGGGTACAACACCCTGAAAGGCCGACGAAGATCACCAATTGGCATTTTCCACCAACTGACAAGATTGAGGTAGGCATTCTAGAAGTACGGAAAAGAGTTAGAGTCGAAGGGCAGACAGTTAATCACTTTGTCTACCCAGCATATGTTCATGATCATTTTAAATTTAGGGCTCAGGCTGCACGTACCTGGCAATGAGGTTTCCTGGGCATAGCATCTGAATCCTGGCAGCTCTTTTGGGATTTCTTCCCCAATGACGTGCCCGATCACATCTAGAAGCCAAACAGCTCTAGTGAACACCATGTTGAAAGAGAAGAATCTACAATACTTACTAGCATGTTGTTTTTCGCGATACATCCAATACCGCGAGGCTTGAACACGGAATTCAGCTTTCTCTTGCTTGGAATCCCCAAACTTGTCTTTATACTTGTGACAATCCTTGAAGACAATGTGATCCGCAACGTCTAGATCAAAGGCAGAACACCAGGAGTTAGTGACGAGAGTCACTTGTTCAAGAATATGATAAAACTCAACTATATTTTAAATCTGCTCTTGGTGGCGGATCATCTACCCAACAATCTTCTGCTTTGCAGGAATAGTGTTTTCCTCTGACTTGACAACCTGGTATAGTTAGGAAAGAAAGCCATCAGGACTTTAAACTACGAAAACGTAATTGTATGGAGAATGCCAGGAAATCCAATATCATAGGATGAGTGCTTACCTATCTTTCCTGGGCCTAATGAGACAGCATTGAAAGTGGTACTGCACTGCATTGCGGCACTGGCAGAGCGCCAAGCCATGGAAAATATCGCCAAATATGCGAAAGTGAACAAGGTATGCATCACTTGAAGGATTGTGTGTGTGCTAGTAGCCTTTGGGTGAGGTGTATATAGAGTTGGTGTGATTGAGAGAAAAGGTTCAATTGTGCGAAAAAGAAGAGAAGATTGTTTAGGTTTGAAATAAAAAGTACAACAAATCCTTCAGCAGGTTCACTAAGGATGTTTTGTGTTCACGAAAATATTTCCAAGTGTATTGCATACCATGCATCTATATTCCTTGGACGTTGCGTGAGGGTTTCCAGACAGTACGAATGAGGGTTTCCAGGGTCTGATAAGTGTCAGGAGGGCGCGGCGAAAGCGCTCGCTAGAGAGGCTTAGTTGACCTTACATGATAGCGACTCTCCTCGCCAGTCCTATGCCTCAGCATACCTCTTATGTGGCAAGCATATAGAATTTTTTGTGCATTCAAGCCGGGGCAAAGTCGAAGGTAAGATTCTCGAGTGCGGTTATAATCCTAAGATGCTTTGATGGTGAAACAAGATGAAAGTTGATGGTTTGTAAGCCATTGGAGAAGTCTTCCGATGTGATCTTTAGTTTTAACAAAGCCAACATGTTCGAATCTTTAAATTCACTAAATAGAATTGGCTTATGATGATTTGATGATTTGAAGAGCTGATCTTAGACCTGGCTCTATCGATTCACAGCATTCGTTCTGAAACCCAAGTTAAACAAAATGTGAAATCGAGAATCAATCACAAGATCCATTGGAAGCCTTATGAAGATTATCAATCCATCTTAATCATCATTCAAATCAATCATCATCATCGTCTTGATAAGTTCAGGATAAGATGAAGTTCATCAATCTTAACTTTCTCTTAGTCATAGTGATGATACTTGTAAGCTTTCATTCCAATTAGTTTTTGATCTGATAGCATTTTACTATTTTACCTGTTTACCGCTTTACCTTATTCATCGAATCGACTGATTTTGATTTTACTTGCAATTCTAATAGATTTCCAAAACTTCTTTCTCAACTCCAATTGACTCTCGTCGCCCATCATCCAACTTAGATATCCAAGAAGAAGTAAGCTTTTATTTTAAAAACATTACTGAACAAGACAAATCCATCATTTGATTGTATTGGCATTGGCTTTGGAATTCAGTTCAATTGTTTTAATCCTCCAGATTTCGCTCGTATAAAAGATCTTGAAGTATTGATTCAAGATTATCAAAATCGTACTGATATCACCAACTGTACAACCCAAGCTGGTCCAGGACTTCAAGGTTGTAATTATGTTTGTATCAATGCATCTTTTATCTTGGTTTGTAACACTACGCCAGATCACTAATTTACCGCTGAGTTCAGAAAATTGAAACTGTAGAAAAATATCACCAATACAGGGGAGGTCAGAAAAATTTGAAAAAATAATGATTCAATTCATGGGTGCTGTCCCCTCATTTTGCATATTTTTGCATATTTTTGCCATGATTTTTGAAGTCTCCCCAAACCAAAATGCTCACAGGGGATATTATGTCAGAAACTCAAATTTGGTCCAAAACTAGCAATATTTGGGCAAAAACCTCCAAGCACAAAAATATGAGTATTTTTGTTCAATCATCTGAACACTTGCAATTTATGGAAGCCGCATGATGTCTCTACAAGGTTTATTAAGGTGCTGAAGCCATTGTAGTTATGACTTCTATGCTTATATATGGTTTCTGCTGTGTACGTCTCTTGATATATCTCACCCATTATTGGAGACACACAGCTTTTTTGTGCACACAAACTGTAGATCCAGAATGTGGAATTCAGAATGTCAAGACATTACATGTGTTGGAGAAAAATTGATGATTTTGTTGGTGTTGCAAGGTCACTGTCTCTCTACCTGCCAGTTTTGGACCAAAATTGGGTTTCTGACATTATTTGCATTGTGGTTGTAAAAATATGAAAAAATATGCCAGATGATTGGAATGCACCAAAGGGCCCAACCAATATTTTTTCATATTTTTCTGACCCCTCCCAGATTTTCCATAATTTTCTATGTCTTCTCAATTTTCTAAACTCAGCGGTAAATTTTCAATTTGGCGTAGTGTAATGAGGTAAATTCATCCAAAGCTGATCTAGAAAATTGTTGGAGAAGAAGCTTACATCATCAAAGCTTTACCTTGATCTTTTGATTTTCAGAATCCTACACCTATCCTTCAAAACTGTAACACAATAGTTCAAGCCATTCAGAAAACCATGGATCACTGTCAAGAAGATCAATCTGAATTTGTTAGAGGTAAATATCATCATATAGAAGATCATTGGGGTATAATTATTGGTGGTCATAGTGGTGTAGATAATATTTGTCCATATAAATGTTCTTTCTTCAATTTCTCAAAAGCTTTAAATTATTCTGATTACTTTGGATGTCAAATCTCCATGATTACAAAACCCAGAAGAAGAACATTCAAAGAAATACTATTGGAAACTTCCATTTCTATTGCATTATGCATATGGTTTATCAATGAGGTGGGAATAATCAAAGATAAGGCAGGGCCCGGATGTGTAGAGCTCCAAATTCCATGTAGGGATTGATTCCATTCACATAGAAAAAATTAAAAAGTGGTTCAATTGTCCCAAAAAGCTAGTTTTGAGATGCTGTTGATGAGGGCATCTCAACAGTAGTCTTGCTTACATATTGGTGCTTGACTCAGGGGGTAGATCAGGATTTTTGACTCAGAATTTTCAGACCCCAGCTGAGAAAGTACCTGCAACATATACAGCACTGTTAGCCCAATGCTTGTATCCTAACCTTTCTAAGCCACATGTCTGGTATCCCTCCTGGACTGTGGTACACTTGACCTATTGCCACTCCCATCCTCCCATTTTCATGGGTATACACAAGAGCATTGGAAGGGCTGTGAAAATGTTTGTACACACTGGCAAGTATGTGTGACAACACAGTGTAAATGTCATCACAATCGACCCAAAAAGTGTTTGCACATATTTCCTTGGAAGTTTGCATACATACACTCCATTTTTAGCAAAGGTGAAATCTTATCAATCTTTATGCCAAAGGTGATGATTCATGATGCAGGAGCGTCCCATAACCTCCCTTTACGGCAATGGTGATAAGACATTCTTGATATTCTCATAATAGAAAACCACTTCCTTGTGTATCAAGTTTTTGAATTGGGTAGTATTCTTTCATAAAAAACATGATACAAAGGAGATAAGTGGATTGTCTTGCAAAAAAACATTCACACAAAAACAAAAACAACCTATTTTTGAACATCCAAATATAAAACAGAAGGAAAAGGAATATATATATATAATGAAATTGAAACAAAACAAAATGGAATCATTGATCTTACACTTTTTGTAAGACTGTATAGAAAAAGGTTACACACAAAATGAAAAACAATTTAAAAATGTAAATGAAAATAACAAAACATATGAGAAGGTTCTTTTTAACTTTCTTGAATGAGAGGTTTGTTTCTTTTATGGTGCTTTGACATTGCTGCTATTGCTGGAATTTTAAGAGCATCACCATCAGACCATGTAAATTGACAAATGCAGGTTGTATTCATGTTGCATGGGAAAAAATCCAAGCCAACAGACCATGTAAACAGCCTGTATGGGTTACACACTGTCCAAATCTTGTCTGGGAGAGTGCAAATTTGGATGGTGTGCAAGCACCCAAATATCACCAAAAACAAAAGGCCTGTTGAACCTTTGGCTTTCAGTCACCAACATAAACCCATGATTTGATAACATTCTAGTTTCCAATCACCTCCATTGGGAATTTTTTTGCTTTGCCTTGTCAGTATTTACACAGCTGTGATTTTGTCAACCTCAGGGCAGATCTGTGATGCAGGCCGAGACCTGTCAAACAGTCATTGTACAGAGAACTTCTTTGCACACCAATGGTGGAGATGCTCTATGAAAGAGGCCTAAAGGGCTATGCTACCTGGAGAAGCAAAGCAGAAAGGCAAAGCGGTGTATCCCAAAATGAGTTTGGATTGTATAATATTTGAATATACTCATTATCACATAGTTGGGAGAAGGTGTGTCAATAGTGAAACACAGTGATATTCTGATAAATGTGAGTCCCACAGGCCAGCCAGGATATGTTCACACCCCTGTGAATTGCCTGGTATACACCAACCGGTTATTTGCCACCACAATGTGCCACTGTCTTCTGACACACTTGGTAATATGTGCATTGACCCCTTTGTGTAATATCACCAAGCCTCATCTAATCTATATCTGACAATCTTACCCACTCCCTCTTCATTTGCTCCAGTCAATCACCACAAGCCACCTATTTGCTTTTTTACACTTCTGATCAACATCTTGCTGGACACCACATTCAGGACAATGTTCAATTTGGACACCTCGTAATCCTTCCATTTTACCCTCTCTGGCCCAAAACAGTGCTACTTGTGTGCTCAAGGTGCCAACATCACCCGCAACTGAAAAAACGGCTAACTCTTCCAAACATTATTCATTTTCTCAATCTTGCAAGCAAAATGTGTTATTTATTTTGATCAATCATTTTTTTTCTGACTGGAGTTTATTTTGTTGTATACAGAAACTGAAAAAACCAAATAGATATATATATCAACCAAGAAAACTGATCCAATGGTTTGATAGTTTGGAGGGAAGGAATAAATGGCATACTTCAGGGAGACATTGAATATGACTCTGTGAGGTCTGAAAAGGTTTTTGAGATATTAAACAAAATTACTACTTCTTTTGTCAGAGACCTCAAAGAAATCGTGAAATACATTTATACTTTATTTAATGCTGATTTCATCTTGTGCAATATCTGGTCAACACATCAGGTTCATGAGTATGTAGTCTCAATACCTCATGATTCTACAAGCCAATTTCTAAATCACTCATAGTATTGAGTTCAGGTAGGTGAAGCTCTTTGAGGGTCTGGGTAGGAATTAGAGGTAGATTGGGATTCTGGATAAAATATCTTGGAGCTGATGAAGACATTGTATTTTTTGTTATCTTCTTGATTTAAAGTGCTTTTGATTTTAATTACTAGCCATGCTCAAATTTGACCTGGTTACAAAAAACCTGGTTGACCCAGTTGAATTTTTGGCTGTGAGCTGTCAAAACTTGATACAAACAGTTACTGCAAAAAAGCAACTAGGTCAACTGGTTTTTCTTGAAGCCAGGTCAACTTTGAGCATGGCTATTTAGTATTGCACTATTTGACTTTTTGCAATATATGTAGCCACCATACACAATTGTTTGTTGCCTATCAAAGCATGGACTAGTATAGTACTATACTGATATAGTATAGTGCAGGTTTTGACTATATTATAATATACTATTTTGAAAAGTATAGTTAAAAATACTATAGTATGCTTTGAAAAAAAGTACAGTCAAAAACTATACTGTACTCAGTATGGTGCTATACTGGTATAGTATAGTATAGTGGCCGTGTTGCCATTACTTTTCCTTTCATATTTAACTGTTGTCTTAGGTTAGCTCAAAGGTCTGCATACCTAAGAGTTGTGGAGAAGAGTGCTTACACTTTGCACTGGTTTTATAGGTTACTCTGTGTTCTTATTCTTTTACATATACTTGGTCAAAAATTCAGCCCAGAAACATGTGAGAAAAATAATCTCTACACAGAATGATAGACAGAAATACAAAATAAGAAAGACAAATTAACAAACAATGTTCATATTGTGTACAAATTGAGCGCACAAAGAGACAAATGGAAAGGGTGAAGAAAAAGAGACCCTTTCCTAGTGTGGCTCTAGTATGCTGATATACAAGTGTGAGTTATGTAATAGTACATAAAAAATTATACAACAAGAGCAGGATCTCATGATCCGTTGAGAGGATAGACAGATAAACAATAGATGGTCCAAGTTAGTTTGGAACACACACATAAGTGATAAGAAACCAATGGAATACTACAATGATCCCATAATGTCATGTAAATATTCCAACAGTTTACAGTGGATGGGCAAACTTTTTCCTACTCTGTGATATTCATGTATGCCAAGATGCTGGTGTACGTATAGCACATAGCCAATGATCCTGTGTCATCACAGGCTTGCCACAATCTCCCATCATGTTGATCATTTGGGGCCATGTGAGATGTAGTACAAGTGTCCTAAAAATAAATAAAAAGGGAATAGATATGTCAGCTTCCTATCTACAAACACAAAAGACTTCAGAGCATACTACAGTCAAAGCTTGGCTGGGTTCAAGCTGTTGAGCTCACTTTAAGAGTCTTTTGGCTGGTAAGAAAAGTCCAGATGGCGTACAATGGATACTGTCCAATTCCACACTCACAGACCTATGTTGTTGTTGCTGAAATTGGCAATCAAGACATACTAAGGGTGTGTTCACTTAAGCAATTTCTGGTGAGAAATCACATTCTGCAAAATTTAAAGTGTCTATTTGGTGGTGCATGTTTCATTTTTGCATTAAAAAATTTACAGAATGTGATTTATGGTCAGAAATTCCTTAAGTGAACGCGCCCTAATAGTGATACCCCTGGTTTGTCTTTGTGAAGAGTTCCTGAGTATTATCCAAAACACCTGGGACAATTGGAATCCATCTTCTCCAAGTTTATCCAATGTGTATGCACAACCATGTTTTTGGGTATTTTGTAATCTTTGTCAAGATAAACCAATGATATTCTCAATGTTAGAGATATAAGATGTATGGATCTACCAGGATCCAACAATGAGCTTCAAGGGATGAAGATGAAGGATGAATTATCCACCTTCAATTTTTGTGAACATTTTTTTTGATGTCCCTGGCTCATTTCACTCTCACCCAAACCAGTGGTCTGTCTAAATTTGGATTTCATCCAACACAGGACCTTACCAGGCGGTTTCCAGCTTTGATTATTTGTTTGGTGTTTTTTGAGACTTTGGGCATGTTTCCCAAAAACTCTATTAATGGCTTCAAGTTTGATTTTTTTTTCATATTTTTTCAACAGACAAGTTGTCCAAAAAAAGCTTCATAGAACCAACATATTTTACAACAACAGGCAAGTTGTTGTAGCATCTAACAATGCAAAGAAGCCAACTTGAAACCTCGTAATTTTTATGAAAAGCAATTTTGCAGCTTTGACCATAAAACAAAGGAATCCTGTCTTCATAAATTTTGGCACAAATTTGGTGAATTTGAGATTTCTTGAACAACATCCCAAATTTTTATGAGCAGCAAATTTACACAAATTCACAGCAATAGGAAAACCCAAACAACTATAAATCAAAATACCCTAGCCAAACAACATGAGGTGAAAAATCAAAGACAGGTGTCAAGATTGTTACAATAATTAGCAAAAACCCACAAAAGAAACCAGAATATTGATCAATGGGTTCTCAAGAAGCTGTTGATTGCTGTTGACCACTGCTGACCATCTTGTTTTATAAAACATGAAATCCTTTTACAGGATTTCCCCAATCTTTTAGGCCACGTTCACTTAAGCAATTTCTGGTGAAATTTTGCATTCTGTAATGTGCAGAAATCACATTCCGTGAAATGCGTTTGATACGTTATTTACAAGCATTCTAGAACTTACAGAATGCTTGTAAAATGTGATTTTTCATCACATTTCAAGAATCCAATCCAAGTCCATTCTTCTACATAGAATTCACGTTCTGTGATTTCTTTCGACCCTTTTCTTTCAAAGCTGTTTTCCAAAATCAGCCAAAATTGGACAAGTCCTTTTCTATCGCACTGAACTTGTCAAATTTGTGACAAGTCCCACTCTAACGCACAGATCACAAACCCCTCAACAATCTTCTTCCATCACCTTCTTTCACTACACAAAATGTCATCTTTACCGGGCGGTAAAGAAAACTACTGACATAGAAAAGTCCTGAGGCAACAGGAAGAGAGCTAAAAATCTGAAAAAATATGCACCTTGTTCCTAGATGTTGGGGCGTCATGACGAGTATTTTTTTGTATTTTACACACAGATATTGGTTAATGTACTAACAATAAAGGCTGAGAATCATCAAAAACCCACCTGTAACAATACCTGAAATTTGGCCCTTGACTTTGAAGACAGGATTTTGGAATCTTCAAACATCAATAACTTTTGCAGTTCTGAATCAAATCACTCAATTTGAAGTGCATTGAAAAGGTGAGCCTTTCCTCTACATTTTTCATTGAGACATCACATCTGTAGCTGGTCTAAAAAAGATCCTACAGAGCTATTCATGCAGAACTGTTTGAACATATGTAGAGTGTTTAAATGACTAGATAGCACCTTACTAACATTAGTAAGTGTGAAGGAGAATAGTTCAGCTTTTTAATGAACCAAAAATCGAGTTATTTGGAGCAGAATTGCAAAAGTTATTGAAGTTTTTAGACCACAAAATATTGTCTTCATACTCATGACCCAAATTTCAGGTATTGTTACATGTGAGTTTTTGATGATTTTCAGCATTTATTGTTAGTACATAAACCAATATCTGTGTGTAAAATACAAAAAAATACTCATCATGACGCCCCAACATCTAGGAACAAGGTGCATATTTTTTCAGATTTTTAGCGCTCTTCCTGTTGCCTCAGGACTTTTCTATGTCAGTAGTTTTCTTTACCGCCGGGTAAAGATTACATTTGGTGTAGTGTTTCACCTTCACCATCGTCCAAATTCCACTCCACTCAACCACAACTCAATGCCTTGATCTGGAGATAGCACTAACAATGAATTGGAAATTGAGCTAGCAAAAGAAAACAAATCAAAATCAAAATTGAAATTGAAATCAAAATCAAAATCAAAATCAAAATCAAAATCAAAATCAAAATCAAAATCAGAACCAGCCTCTCTGAGCAAGTCAATTAAAGTCAAAGACAAGAACAAAGATGAAGGTAGTAAAGTTGAAGATGATAATAAGGAAGAAGAGGAGGGTGGTGGTGCTGTATGGACTCAACAAGAAACTCTCTTTCTCATTGATGAGTTCAAAAATCAAACCGACTTGGGAAGAGGGAACGATGGTGGCCTCAAGAGCGAAGGCTGGAAGCATGTATTGGTCAATTATAATGATAAATTCAAAGTCAAGGTACCTTTGTCCAGATTAAAAAATCGAATTCAAAAGGTATGGATTGTTCTTTACCTTTACCTTTATCTGTTCCTTTCCTTTTCTCGCTACCCTTCCTTTCCAAGTGGTGCAGCTCTGACAGGATTCAGGCTGCTCAAAACCACATCTGGGTCGATTTGGGGATTGACAGGATTCAAGCCCAAATCAATCTCTCTTCCATATCTTCCACTCACTCCCATCTTTCTTCAAAACCACATCTGTTGTCTTTGTACTCACATTTCTCTTGCTTTCATTTGTTTCATTCTCTCGATTTTATTCATTTTATACATAGTTAAAGAAAACATATAAGGCTTTTGACAAGATCATGGACTCGTCTGGTGCTCCAGGAACCACCACGGTCACTGGTGAGGTCTATGCTAAGAAAGATTGGTGGGATCGTTGGATCAAAGTAGTAAGTACTTTGTGATCCTTTCATTTGTAGCTTATTGATCTAATATCTGCGTGATAGGATGGGAACAACAACGCAAAACCAATCCGTAATGGTGGTTTTCCAGCATATGAAGCTACATCACGAATTATGCCAGAGAAGAACTTACGAGCCAATGGTAACAATGATTTTGGGACTCAAAGCAAGAAGAAAAAGGTTGTCTCCCCCAAAAGCAGCGATTCAGATGGGGATGAAGAAGGTATATTCTATCATCTCATCTGAATACAATGTACTCTAATTTGAACTAACTAATTTGTGGTTTTAACTGTGTTACATCCCATCCAAAAAAGGTTCAAAAGGGGATCCATCTCAATCTCACAACCACTCTGATTCAGCAAAGGATTCTGACCTTGAGGAGATTCAAGCTAATAAGCCACCTCCTTCAAAAAAGAAGAATACCCCTGTAAGATACCTTCATTTTCTTTTCTTTCCTCTTCAATCGTTTTGATTGTTTGATTCTTCTTTCTTTCTATCTTTTTCAATCTAATCCATTTAATCTTTTTATTCACCTTACCAAGAGAGGGAGCACTAGCAGGTTGTCTGGTCTCACAGCAGCGGAACTTGCCCTTGACCCCGATAGCGACGACGACACCCCAGAAAGTCGATTTGTACGCAGCAAAAGGAGCCCAACTGGTGCCCAATCTTCAACTGTGAAAGATCTTGAACTACGGGACCCAAGCTAGTTTCTGAATCAATCAGTCAAGCTGTTGATCGAGTAACAAGTATGGAGGAAAGGAATGAAAGCAACAAGGTGGCTGTTGCTAAAATCAAGACTGAACAACACCCAATGCGAAAAGAAGCAATGATCATTTTTAATAAGGAATGTAGAAAGAAATGAAAACCTCAACATATCATTGTAGCAGTAAATGAATTGAAAAAAGATGATACAGCATTGTTTTTCTACCACATGGATAAAGATTTTTGGTGGGACTGGTTGAAGAGTGAAGCTAAAATATTGGATCAGTATCAAGAGATAGATGAACATAATGGATAGTATCAACAGTTTTCTGCTCTCCATAGGGTATCTTCATATTTGTTTTATTCATTTCATCGATTTTATTATTTCATTTCATCTTGTGGTGTATCTCAAAAATGAAAATTACAGTATTTATATGTATCATGTATCTTACGAAGTAAAGCATATACATTGTAAAGTAATATATATTCTAAGATTTTCTGGGTTGCATTTTTGATGAAACGATGAGCCCATTTAAACTTGTCTACGCGCAGCTGGTGCATTAATAAAATCATGAAACATCCAATTGGCAAGGTGGTCCCTTTGTTCTGACGCTTGAGTACGTTGGTTTGAGTTAGGCTCGGCCCAGTCTGGTTCACCATTATCATCCGCCATCCTCCTTCCCAAGCGCTCCTTCAACATGTATTCCACATAAAAGTCATCTTCTCCTGATTCAATGTCAATGATATTGTGCAGGACACAGCAAGCAATGACTATCATCACTTGAGTCTTATATGGGTAAGATGGCATCAAAGCCAGGATTGGAAATCTCATTTTTGAGACACCAAAGATGCGTTCAATGACAATTTGAAGTGCGGAATGTCGGTGATTATAAAGTTCTTTGGCGTTTTGTGGTGTCAAGTTGGAATTCTTCCATTCCTTGAGGTGATACCGCACTGATCGATAAGGTGTTAGAAAGCCTGGTACGTTGGCATAACCAGCGTCGGCAACATAGAACCGATCTGAAATGAACAAATAGATCAATATAAAAGTATGATGTTTTGGAAAAAGGATTGAAACTATCTTACCTTCAGGAACTACAAATCTTTGCTCTTCAAGTGCTCAATGAAGAACACGAGCATCAGCATGTGATCCTTCCAAACCCGCATAAACAAATGTGAACATCATGTTGGTTGAACACCCGGCTAGAACATTTTGGGTCAGAAGCCCTTTTTGGTTTCGATGGGCTGGATGTCGATCAGTGGGAACAATACAAGGGATGTGGGTGCCATTGATGGCACCCACACATTTCTCAAAGTATGGGAAGAAGCGTGGGTTATTCCAAATTTCCTTTGGACAAATTTCTCCTCCAGTAGGCTGGACAATATAGATTGATTCAAGAGATGCAATGGCATGGCAGACGTTGTTGAAGTATTTGCTGATGGTGTGGCCAGACCTTTGAAAGCGCTCTCCAGCTACTCGATTGGATCCAGAGTTTCCAACAATATATAAAAAAATCATAACTTGTTCTTCCACCATAACGCTCCTCTTGCGGTGGATGAAAAGCTTGCCTTCCAGGGCTCTGATCAATCCCTTGAAGGCAAGCTTATCCATTCGACATAACTCTCGAAATCGAACGTCGCTGCCTTCCAGGATCTCATGTGTATACTGATTTCCTCGAAGCTTTGATGTTCTACAGGGCTTCTTCTGGGTGGTTATCGAAGCAAGGTAATCTATTCCAGCCTTGATGACAACATTGAGAAGCTCAATTGCAGGTCGAATTGATACAGAGGACATGTCAGAGTTGGAATCGGACAAACTTGACATTATGACAGCTTGGGAAGGATGGTTTGGAGGATCAAAAGGTCAAAACCTTTCTTCATTGCAAAGCTCAAAACCGTTGTGAATTTCAAAGGTTCAAAACGGTTCTTAATGGCAATCAAATCAAACGCGTCCTGATCTATTTTTTCACACTTTTTTGAAAAACATCAAATTTCACTTTTTTTTTTTACAAAAATCACTTTAATACATGTATTAAAGTGGTCACCCCAAATGCGATTTCAAGAAATCCAGCCTAAGTGAACGCGGCCTTAAGGAAACACCGTAAAGATCTTGACCTGAACCCCCCTACTGTTGTATTTTTTTATTAGTGACACTTGAAAAGGTGTTCTGATTTATACTTTTTCACCTCCTTTACAACAGACAAGGTGTTGTAATGTAAATTGACCCAAAAGATGTTCACTTGAAGCGTTTTACTGTACCTTCGTGAATCAGTCCACTACATGGGAAACATTTGATCTGGTTCTTTGTGCCAAGGTGTTGACCACCCAACTGCACCTTTCTTATTGATCACATAATGGTCAACCTTGTGAACTCAAAGTGTTACATTGCTATGCAGTAGCCTTGTTTCATCATGCATATGTGTAACTCCTTCTACAGCACCGCTCGATCAAGCTCAGAAAAAGTAAAGCCTTGAGTTAGATTACCAATAAAGCTCCATATCTACTTAACCCATCGTAGCACACTTTGATAAAGTCCCCTTTACAAATCCTAAAGCCCAGATTTGTGTATCAGAGCGTGAAGTAGATGAACAAAGAATCTGATTGACCTCCGGATGAAAAGATATAGTACCTCCACTTGATGATCTTTTTTGGTCATTACCCTCTCTAAAGACTTTCATCAGATTTTCAAGACAGTTAGGTTCCGCAGCAGCTTGACTAGCTTTTCGATGGCGTTCCACAAATCGTTCGATGAGAGATAGGTGTGCTTGCCATGTAGGCTGTCGAGGAGTGGTCTCAAAGTTTTGGTAATCTGATTGATCAAATCCGCCTACTTGATCTCGATAGGGACAGTAATCACGATGTGAGGTCAAAAGGTTGGTAGGTGGACGGCGCGGAGTGGAATCGACGATCTCTGTTGGAGTTGGGATGAGGATAGACCAGAGGCCTATCTGGCGGTGACATAGCTTGCATGAGAGTGTGCGAGAGCTAAGTGCTGATGAAGGACGTCCAGATGAAGACGATCTAGGTGTGGCTGCTTGGGGGGCACACGAACGAGAGGTAGGTGTGCCAGGAGGAGAAGGTACCGAAGAATGTTGAAACTCAATTGAGTCAGGATACCAGCCAAAGAGAGCAAGAATGAGAGTTGACGCAGAAGTGACTCGAGGTACTGATTGGGGCGTTTTGTTAGTCAAGATCTTTGTCGCCATGAAAAGGGTATCGATAGCGACTTGAGCTAATGGATGTTCTGTATTCAAGGCTGTTGTCTGGGTTGTTTCTTGTGCAAGTAGTTGTTCAAGGTTGGCTGCAGTCTCAATAAGCTCGGAGGCCGCTTCAAAGCCTCCTGAGCAACGTAGTGCACCAGTGTAGATCGTCGGTATACAACGTCGTTTACGCCAAGGACAAGAGTTACGGTGTTCTTCAACGCGCATCCGGCAGCCCAAGTGGGTAAGGCGTACACCGCTCGCAGAGCTCCAACCGGTATCTGACTGGGTTGAGGGGATGGCCAAGACCCAAGTTGCTTGACAAGATTCGCATTTCATTCGATTTTTGGTACCTGACACACTAGTCCAACCAAAACTAGCCAAAGTCGGGGGGGAAAGTGAGGGTGGTTTTCCAGCAGGATAATTGGAGAGTTTGAAAGTCGATAACCTTTTTAAGAAATCAAACAGGTCATTTGGATGAACATCAGAATGGATTTGATCATTTTTCATTGTACTGTATTCTGATTTAGAAGATCGAGTTTTGAATTTAGATTGTCTTTCACGTCGACGAGTCACTAGTCTTGAACGAGCTGCTTCCAAGGCTGGTGTCGAAACCGTAGATTTGGATGGATTGGTCGGCTTGTCACTGATACTTCGAATATAACAAAGAGTACTTATGTCAGAAACATTGACAGGGGATCCAAATTAGGTAGATATAATATGGTTGGTCAGAGGGACTGACTGATTGTTGAGAGACGAATTAGGTTGAAGAGATGATGATTGTTTAGGCTGAGAATGACTAATGAGCTGAAGAGTTCGAAGAACATTCTCGAGTTGTTGATCTGAATTCTTGCAAGCCATCGTCGATGATTAGATGTCTTGACGGCGGAAGAGTGAAGGGGTCTTGAGTGAAGTTGGTCGAGAATCAAGATGAACTGAGAGGCAACAAGTTCTTGGGACTTGGCTCATTTTCGGGAACAATGGGGAACCGGGAGGTCCCTGACAGTGCTGACTGTCAGCTGACAGTAACCGCTGTCACATACCTTTTGCAGACCTTTAAACCCCGTGAAATCATCTAAAACTTTCACACCCTCTTTTCTTACGCGTCACACCCCCGTCACATGTTTTCTGACATCCCCATATGTACCTCACCAGATCATTTATAAAGATACAACATCAAGCTCATTTGCTTGGTTGTGACCAACCAGAGAGGGATATTTCTCTTTTCTCGTGGCTTATTAAAAGATTGATGGGTTTGTCTGCACTTTTACTTGAGACACTCGAGCTCACAGAGTGATGATAATATATACATAGATAAGCAAACCCAGAACGATTGAATTGGGAGCACTCTTGGGAGCGCGATAAGATAATCATTGATCACTTTTATTGTCTTGATTATTTGAAGATTTTGTTGGAAATAGTTGAGCAAAGTGCTTATAGGTCAAGAGGTGTCCAAAAGTGTTGATCTAACTGGCAAAGTCAGTTGAGTGAGGTTAACTTGACACATAAAGAAAGATCAATGAGTTGAATCGATTGTTTCTCAGCTTACCTTTAAAGTTCATTTATATTGTCAACATTAATCTGCTGGATCCATTTCTTGGGAAGTACCTTGAGCTGAAACCACCGTCATCTCAGTGGCGAGTGTGGTGAACCGTATGACATTGGCGGGGGTATGGTGAATTGGGGGAGTTGATTTCACCACCCTGTCCTGAGTCTGTCTCGTAGATGGCAAAAGGTGGCGACAGGTGAATGAGGCAGTTGTGTAGGTTGTATAAAGCCATTTATCTTATGGGTTTATACTGTGCTGACAGTCAGCATGTGTCAGCAGGTGCTGACAGTCAGGGCCCTCCCAAGGGCCGCGATCTCTGTCATTTTCGATCAAATCAAAACCTGAAGACCAACATCGGGTTATCGGTCCGGGGCCAGGCCTATATCCGATTGTCAACATCCGTCCAAAAGTTGCTTTGTGGGTTTAGTTGTTGTGTCCCGGAGATCACGTCCTTCGGGAACACTTCAGGATCCGGGTTTTTGTCCTGATAAATCCTGATAATCTGATAATAGTGGCTCTCAAACCTGCCCCAGTTTTCAAAAAACCCAGTTGACCCAGTTGTTTTTTGGCAGTAACTTTGTGTATCAACTTGACATTTGTTGACAGCTCCCAGCCAAAAATTCCACTGGTGCAACCAGTTTTTTTGAAACTGGGTCAGGTTTGAGAGCCACTAATGAGGACCCCGGCAAACCCCACGAAAGCCGGTTGACATGGGAGGTATGAATTTTCGGGGAAAAAAAAATTGACATGGGTGTGTGACAGGTATGAATCTGATTTTTTTCAAAAAATGGTGGTTGTGTGGATGTATGAATTTCACAATCTCCAAAATCTGTGAAATTGAACGTAGATGTCACAGGGGTATGAATTTTGCTAAATTTGGGGGGTCAACAAAGACTTGTACCGCTTAGATGCACGGCAAAGCTCGCAGTTTGTGTTATTTTGAGCAAATTTTGACTGAAAAAAATATTTTTCTCCAAACATGCCAGAAAAAGTTGTCCAATGTGGAGGTCTGGGAGGTATGAGGACTAAATTTTGATTGACCACACCCTTGGAAACCCCCGGGACGTAGGTGTGAAAGCTGTATGAAACCAGGATTTTTTTAAAAGATTTTTTTAAAAAAGACATCTTTTTTTGGGTATGAAAAAGGCCAAAATCAGTGATTTTAGACAACCCACTTACCTAGGACTTTGCCGGGGTCCTCACTAATGATAAAATTCTGATAATACAGCGTACAGCGCCCCTGATACAAGCAATCTTACAGACTACACTCAGCATATTACATAGGTAAGTGTAAGTCCATGCTACTGTCCAAAACCTCAGCATTAGGTCATGACAGGTGTATGTCACTCACCTGTCCCACCTTCCCTCAATGAAACAATATCTTACCTCCCATCAGTGTTTCACCGCAAAATTCTTTTTTCATCACCACGACGCAATTCCGAAATACACCACGGACGCAACCTACACCACAATCAAGGACATAAATAGAAACCTCGACCATGCCTTACCAACTCCATCGTCTGTTTTCTTGCCAGAAATACTCTCCGTGGGCGACTTTCCACATCCACAATCTGCCTCCTCGCCTCTTTGAGCATGTATTCCCCGCCAAATTCCAGCGCCAGTCTCCACACACAACTCTCACCCTTCACGACCTATCTACTGGTGGCTCCATCGAATTGATTTTCACATCCAAATATCATTCGCAGTCTCAAAACCAACTAGCACCTTTCACAATTGGTCCCCTTTGGTCTTCACATCTGATTATTCCGACCACCAGCTCCAGGAGTGGTCCCCAATCTTCAGCATTCACATTCTGCGCACATCACTTGCAGATACATCTCACGCTGCAACCTTGGCCTTTGGGCCACTACTACATTGATCATAGACTAACTCGACAACTATCCCAGTCAGTCTATCTCCTTCATCCCCTTTTTGTGTATGGATGTTGACACATCCATATTGATTTCAGGTTGAGTCCAATTTCCTTCCCACATACAACATGGTTGTCGCGACCCTAATTCACCCTGAATATGTCTTTGTCACACCTGGGTACCTTCCTGAACCCCCTCAACCAGGTGCCAAGGCTGGCCAGCCAGTCGGGATCTACTGCCCAACCTGCCATGCTGGCCTTAAGTATTGGACTCCTAAGGCTGACGCGTGGTTAATCGGGGTATGTCACCGTTTTTTTCCTCTTTTGCTGATACTCATACGCCCATAACAGTGCCCAAGTAGCCAACAGCACAACATGCGCACCTGGCGCTGTGACCAGTTCAACCACGAACAAACACTCATCAACCTTGGGGTTGCAAGACCCATTATCTCAAGTTAAAAAGATTGGGGCCCTTGTATATCACCCGCTGGGCACGTACTCAACCCGCTTCCAGAGCCCCCCACACCAGCTTGCGCACAAGAGGTGATTCCTTTTTATAGGCAAGTACTCCAACCACAACCCCGCAAACACCCTTTCCAAGGACACGTGATGCAAGGCCCTATTGTGTCAAACACTCCAAGCTGGTCACCACCACTCTATACCCCCACTGCTAGCTCATTGCTTCCACCACCTCAACTGTTGACTGCACAATCTACCGCCTCAACATCTGGACCTCACCTCAGTACGCCACCAATTCCTTGCAAGAGACAATCACAAGGACCTGTTTCAAAGGGACATTGGAACAACACTAACAAGGAATGTAGATTCAAATTTTGTCAGACGGTATGGTAGCTTTCATCTAGATACCCCTGAGATGAAGTCTTCAATCCACAACCAGCAAGCCAGCCAGCTAACACGTGGTCCTTGTTTTTAAGTACTGCATTACTTACAGACCAGGTATGTGCCGTACACACCCTTGCCCCAATTCACAGGCCGATGTGCATCCCTACACCCGACCACACACATCAACTGCAACTCCCAATTCCACCACATCATCCAAACCTATCAACCCCAGGCAAACTCGTTTGGAGCCTTTCTGTCACCAATGGGCACAAAGCTCTAACTCCTTAGGACGCACCTGTGGCTACCTGACCCTACTGTATGACCCCAATGAAAAACGGGTATTTTTCAGCGGAGTCACACCCTACTCTTGCAGGCAGACTCGCCGCCGTGCCAGACGAGTCTAATGCCAATTTTTTCTATAAGTCTTTGACCTGCCAGACGAGTCTAATGCCAATTTTTTCTATAAGTCTTTGACCTGCCAGACGAGTCTGCAAGCTTAGAACCCACAGACTCGCTGGTCCACTCGCAAGCCCCGTCTGGCCAACTCCCAGACTTGCTGCCGCGTCTTTCCCACACCAGATCAGTCTGCCTCGCTGATCCAGATCAGTCTGACTCACTGATCCTACATAAGTCTGTCACTTATCACTCCTTTTCATCACGCTCTTCCATCTTCAAAATCACAACCAACCTTTTCAGTTCAAATCTCAACTCATTACGACATAACCATTCAGGAAATGACTTGTCTTCCCAAGCCTGTACACTTACTCAACCAACTCCAACCCTGGCTTCATACTCTTCATATTGATCCAAATCACTGTTCTCATGTTCTCATTTCAAACGAGCCTCTTGTTATCGAACAAACCGATCAAATCAATCAGTCAATCACACCATCCATCTTTCATCATCACTCACACACCCAGACATCCACTGAATTTCATCACAATTGTATTGCGGATATACATTTTTGTTTCTTTTTGATTTTCAAAACTAACGATTTTCTCAATAACAATTTAAGCTCATACTTGGTCTTTCATCATCCAACTTTCTCCACGTACTCAAACCTCCTCCGCTAACCATTTGATTGTTGAAGTACTACATTGTCGATATAAGTCATACAAAAACGTACCCGAAGAATCCCCACAAATCCATGAGTGACAGTTCTTCCAAAAGAAGTTATACAATCAAAGTTGAGATGTGCACACTTTCAAACATCAGCATCAGTTCAATCTTCAATGATCACGTGTCCTACATTTCATGCTTTACATCCAACCTCACATTTGAACATCTTACTGTACTGTAACACCAGATTGTGGTATTTTTAAGTTCAATCTTTTGTTCGTAAATTTGAACAGCTTACTGTACTGTAACACCAGATTGTGGTATTTTTAAGTTCAATCTTTTGTTTGTAAAAAATATACAGAAACCTTTCTCTCAAGGGAATGTTTTGGCCACTCACTTGGTGCTCACAACAGCTGAGAGCAATAGTACAGCAAGAACAATAGTTATTTCTCAAAATTGTATTTTAAGTGAGAACGGGCCAAAAAAATCAATCAAACACATAAGGAAGTGAAAATACAGAAGATAGTGAGACAACCTCTCCTCACTGATACCCTGTAACAAAGCATGAAAAAATGGAACTATAAATCAAATGCTAGATTGATTATGAATATAAGGAAGTTAGAAAAATCCTAAATCTATGAGTCGACAAATCCAGCCCACTCTAATCCACCCCACTCTTCAACATTGTCAACAAACGTGTCATCAACATCAGCCAAGAGGTCACCATTGACACCATCATCAGCGGGCTGTGATGGTTCTGATTGATTGTTCTCGGTACCATCCGATATCTTCTCAAGTTTGAAAAAGCCTGCATTCACATCGTCCAACCAGAGACGTCGCTGGGAAGTCTTCATTTTGTCAAAGCCCAATGCCAAGACTTCAGTTGATAGTGCTGAACCGGGGAGTTGAATCACTCGTAATGAGAACTTATCCTCTGCACGCTTGACAGGGTCGGGTCCGCAAGGAAATCCTTGGACGTCCATCTTCAGTGCTGTTTCTGTACATAAAAGACAATGAGAATGAGTGAGTTTGTCATCAGATCAGCGGATCAAATCGTGCTTACTCATCTCAAGACGCAAGCGGTGTGATAGTTGTCCTTTGAGAACATCACTTGGCGAAGGTTCCTTAGCCCTGACGAGATTCTTCTTCCCAGTCTGTTTTGCCACGACCTCATTGACCGAGAGACCCTGGATATGAGCAGCGAAAATTGTTGGAAAATTGGCCTTAGTTGTGACATAGTCGGCCATGTCATTGTGTGAAGTGAATTCGCGGCACCACCCAGGGTCTGAAGATGATCCTTCGGTGGCTGCATAGTTACTTGAAGCTATGAGGTAATAAGAGAATGACATTCGATTGGATTTGTTTGCAATCTGGATATGCAAAGAAGGCAAAAAAAGATATAACATTAATTGATACGTCAATCAACAAATCAATTTGAATAAAATATGAAAAACCTGGTCATGAAGTCGCTCAATACATCTTAACAACTTGCAGTTGTATTCAGGAAGGGTTTCGCCGTCTGCCACCCCTGCGGCCACTTTGGCATATACCTTGGCGACTTTTTCTTTACTTACCATCTTGTCATATAATGTCTGCAGCTCTTCTCTTTCTTGAGTCGGCAGTTCATCCCAGCTTTTCTCATCTTCATCTTCATCATCATCGTCTTCATGATCATTTGGTTTAGGTGGTGGAGGCAGGCCAGAAAGAGCATAGAAAATTCTTGGATGGAAAACACGTCGACGAGCGAGGGGAAGCGCAGTCCATAATGCTCCAACCACCTTGTTACAATTAGACAAAACACCGGTTTGTCCTCTGTGAGACACTGTCATGAATACGAGTAATTGATACAATGTAAGCAAAGATCATAATTATGCAAACAAGAACAATTGACTCACTCTTGGGTTTGCCCCCTTCCTTAGAATAACTCATCCAGAGATGGTAAGCATCATCACCTCGTTCTCCACCTAACTCGCCACTGATGCAAATAGAATGAATTTGATTGATATAGAGAAGGAAAGATACACAGAACAGAGAGAAAGAAGAACAGAGAGAAAGATCAACAAGATGAAAGACGGAACATTAGACAAGACAATGATCAAAAAGGTCAAAGAAAAGATAGACTCACATTGACTTGTTGAGGGTATAACGAGACACGTTACCCATCATAGCTAGCATGGCCTTGTGCCGTCAATAAAGCTTCTGGATAGCCTTCAATTCGGTCTTGATGTGAGGTGGGACCTGGTTACCATTCTTCTTACCACGTATTTCAGCCGTGATTTTGTATTCAGGCCAATCATCAACAAGTTCCTTGTAATTTTTAATCGTTGGCATGGTGGTTTCAAAGTGTAATGCGTCTTTGGTTCTTTCAGTCTCATTGGCGGGATTGTGAATTCTAAGACGTTTGGCACGCTCGTTTGAAGTTGTAGCCAATGTTGATATCAATGATAGTACATGTTTTCCTTGTCTTTTGTCATTTCTTGCACCGGTTTGATTGTCGATCACGCCAATAGATTCTTCTGGCTCTGTATCAGAAGAGCCTCCTTGATAGTCTTCATCCCGGTCATCAGATTCTTCAGAGCTCATGTTGGCGTTATTGACTGAAGCTAATGGTTGTGTTAGTCGACAAGTACTACGTTTGCTGCGTTGAGACTGAGCCGGAGGAGATCCATTATGGGAAGGAGTTGGTTGTCTGCGCTGAGTTGCAGAAGAGGATGTTTGTCGAGGCAAATGAGGCCGTAAGGCACAATTGGGGGAAGGTAAGTCAGGTGAAGGACAAGGAGGGGCATGTGCTTGCTGGGTGGTCAAAGCTTGAGGTTGTTGAGAAGAAGGTGGTTGAGGATTGGGTGGTGCTGGTTGAGAAGATGGTGGCGACTTATGTTTTGCTCCTGATCTTGTGATTCGAGCCATACCGTCTAGATGATGAAGTATGGATTGATACTACTACGTAGCTTAAAAGTTAGAGACAGTTTGAATTTATTCAAGTGAAACAGCTGCTTACCGAGTAGAGACAAAAACGTTGAAACAGTCCAAACGGGATATATCGGAATGTTGATTCAAGAACTTGAGGATATATATCGAGATTGGGAGTATATAAAGGATCCCACTATTTGGCGCCCGCTCGAGTAATACCCGAAGCCCGCTTTTTTCGGTGCTTTACCCGTGAAAATCATTCATTTTTCAAAGAACCCGGACCCGCCTCAGCCAAATTTGGCCGCAGCCGCGTCACTTCCGGGCTCATACAGCAGCTCGTGCCCGCTCGGAGGAAACCGGGCTACTGAATTCCCGGAAGTGGGCAATAGTGGGCATCCAAGCTCATCCAAGTGGACACTTGTGTTCTAAATCCGGGCTGAAAGACCAAAACGAGATACGCCGCCAGAACTAAGACTGCCCTCAAATTCAACCCAGCACCAGCGATTCAACTTACAAGTTCATTCAACCCACCATCCTCAACAAGCCTTGTCCCAAGATGGTAAGTCTGTTTCATCTCTATCTCTCCCTGCCTTCTATCTCTCTCCCTGCCTTCATCCGATCAAGTAAGTAAGTTGCTGACCATCTTCTGATCACAGCCGTCGTTTACTTTTGTCCATTTCCCTTGTCTTTTCAACTCCACCGACCCTCCGATCCTAAACATTGCATTCATATCTTTGACGATGTCAATACCAGGACCTTCTACTTCGACTTTGAAGAAAAAATTGGTGAACCGTAGTGCTCCCCAAGGCTACCCAGTCTATCCACCGTTTCCACCTCCACCTTTTATGTACCCTCCTTACTGGCCACCATTTCCGTATCCATCTCACCAAAACGATACTGTAAACCATTCAGCCCTTCCACATTGGCCATATCCTCCCCCGTTTCCTTCTTATGGATCTCATTTACCTGGCTCATCATTTCACAATACGGACCACGATGAAGACGCCGCTTCCCCATCTCAACCCGTTCCTAGCTTTATTGAGTCCAAGACAAGCGTCAAATCGGCTGTTACTCTTAATCTACCGACTCAATCCGCTCCTGTGTCTCAACTTTCCAATCTTTCTCATCCTGCCGAGTTTCCTACATCTGCTCCTCTCATTGAAGACAAGACTACCTCCAATCTTTCAACCACGACTTTGAACTCGTCGTTATTCAACACATCAGCAGATGCAGCTCCTTCTCACCCAACACATCCAATACCGATAGTCAATCAGCAACCCCCTATTGATGATATGGACGTTGATGCAATCAACCTACAAGCTGAACGTGACGAAGAATGCCCCCCCATTGGTATAACTGCTGTTGTTTCCAACTTAATTCACACCAAGCTGACAGCAATTCGATCTCTTCTATGACCTTTTGTGACACGCAGGTGTTGAACCAGTTCGTCTATTGGAATCCCCACGATTCGGGAAGCGTTTTGTGGCCCTTGAAAGCGGTGTTATGTATTTGAACGCGGTAGCTAGGCATCAAGGATATGCAATTGCTATCAAGAGCCACAAGGGCGATAAGCAACGGAAGGCACGGGTCTACTTCAGATGTTCACTTGGACGCACTGTCTCGTCAACCGCTAAGGTCCGTGAAACCTCGACAAAGATGACGGGGTGTCTCTTCGAGATATCACTCAATTACCATCAGAAACCCGCTCGATGGATTGTCCAACAGGACTTGAAGAACCCTGACAAACACGAACACAACCATCCTGCTTTCGACCAGCCACATAATCTTTCAAAAAACCGGCAATTCTCAGACCATGTCATGGGTCAAATTGACACACTATCCTCAGCTGGGTGTCGAGCCTCACATATTTGTTGTCTCATCAACTTCCCAGCAGGTTCAGATCCTCTAGTTCGAGATATTCACAACGCTCGATATCGGCTGAAGACATCTTGGTTGGCTGGGCGTACACCCATCCAGGGTTTGTTCGATTTGATTTCAGACGCCAATTGGGCCTTTCGTACGATGACGGCACGTGATGGAACATTACAGTCCTTGTTTTTGGCCAGCCCGCAAGCAATCACTATGGCTCGTCGGTTTCACACCGTCATCGGTCTCGACTGCACCTACAAGACCAGTCGGTTTAATCTCCCCCTGCTTCATATTGTCGGCACATCCAACACACACAAAACTTTCACCGTGGCCTTATGCTTTATGCACAACGAGGTTGAGGATACGTACGTATGGGCTTTGGAACAGTTGAAATCGGTAGTTCATGATCCAGTTTCCAAAGAACAACCACCAACCAGCCAACCAGAATCAAGCTCTCACTCCGACCCAGACACCTTGGACCTTTTGAAGACATCCAACGCCAACAATTCGCAAGTTACCACTTCAAATTCGATTTCAGTTGGTATCGAAACAGCTGAAGACAAAGCTTTCACCTCCTCCAACAACTCAAAACTTCCAAAGACGTTTTGTACTGATGCAGAGCCTGCCCTGTACAATGCGATTGGGAAAGTTTTTCCAGCTTTGACTCATCTTTTATGCATTTGGCACATCAACTTCAACATAGGTAAAAATTGTAAGAGCAAGTTCACCGGTCCTGAATTCACCGACTTCATCAAGCTTTGGAATTGGTTTATGCAAAGCACGACAAAAACTGAATACGACGAAAACCTTGAGGCAGTCAAGAAGATGGCTCATCATCACAAAGTCTTGGAATACCTGGAAAAATCATGGCTTTATCGAACTGACAAGTTTGTGGCACTATTCACATCTCAGACCCCCCATTTTGGGAACTCATCCACATCTCGACTCGAGGGCGGCCACCGTCGCCTCAAAGACTTCCTAGAGGGCAACAACAACGATTTTGTCACCTGTTTCAAGGCTTTCAAGCGTGCCGGGGATTCTCAATTCGACGAGATATTCATTTCGACAGGAATAGAAAGCCAAAAGACTTTACTCGGCCTACCCAACATGTTCCAGGAACTGAATCGCACAATCTCACATTTTGCGCTGAAAAAAATCAAGGGGCAGTATGATTTGATACCCGATTCTCTGAATAGGACTTGCACGAAGACCTTCCGTGGCGTATGGGGACTGCCGTGTTCGCACAAGATTGCTAATGCCTTGACGGAAACTAAATATATTCCAGCATCCCTTGTTCACCAGCAATGGCATATGTCCATAGAGATTTCCCCACGTGATCATGGAGAGCTACTGAAAGCTGTGCAATCAAAGTTTGACCACTTAATCAACCTGCCCGAACATGCTTTGCGGAAGATTTATGAAGAGCTTGGAAAGCTCGCATCTGGTCGGTACTCACTGGTTCCTATTGCAAACGCCGCAGTCAAAGTCAATCAACGAGGCCGACCTCGTAACAGCCAAAAACGCCCTGCTCCGTCTGAAAAAGGAAAAGCAAAGAATGCACGATGGAAATCAGACTTTGAGATCGAAACGGTCAAAGAAGCAAAAAAGGCTCAACCTAAGAAATGCGGCTATTGTGGCAAGCGTAACCACCGCTTAACCTCCTGTCCCCGACGTGCCAAGGATATTCTCAACAATCCAGATGAAGACCTAGCCGACGAATATTCAGAAGATTCCGAATCAGACGATGATGACAGCGCTAGTATTGAGCTCGAAACAACTCACCTCAAACCAACTCCTTCTCAAAAACCAGCACAGATCAAACCATGTGACCCAGCTCAAGTATCATCAATTTCACAACAAGGAGAAGGCAAACAATCGGACCTGATGGTATCTCAAGAGATCAAAGCCAAGCAAATTTACAAGTGTAGCTTGTGCAAGCTCCCTAATCATCGAGCCAACCGCTGTCCCCCCAAGTCTTTATTGGCTCCCACATCATCATCCACGACCCTTTCTGTGACAGCATCAACCTCGGTCATGATTCAACCATCGACGTCAAACAACGAGTCAAGCACAGCATTGACCTTGAGCGGGTTGACACAACCCGCTCACGAAGATCTTCTGGAAATCGCACTTTCGGACACCAGCAGCATATCATTTGGGTCTTCTCAGTCGACCTCTGACGGACACGATCTGTGTCCTTTCTGCGATGACCCAATGCCACCAGAGCCTTCGAAGAAACTATTGAGTCTGAAGACGGTCCTTTTTGCTTTGCCCAACATACGCAAGCGAATAGGAGGTCATCGAGATGCTATGGATTTACCCGTGAGTAAGCTTTTGTGTTGATCTCATCGAGATAAATTGCTAATCATTCGGGTCACTCTTCAAAACGACAATTTGTGAATTGTAGTTTCCCCAAACTGCAGCTTTTTGTCATCTTCATCGTGAGGAAAAAGACGTGATACCCATGGGGATACGTGAGGGATGGCCTATGCAGATCAACTTCGAGTTATTGGAACAGTGAGTCCATTCTTCACCATCACAAACTGCAAAAGGTATTGAACCTAATAACCACAGTGTCTAGACGTATTCAGAAACATCAGAATCGTCTTGCCCAGATTGTCAAGCGGGAAATCCCTTCGTCTTTTCTCGATGTTGCCCAATCCCAGTGGAAAACCCAGGGATCACGGATGTTTAGTATGCTTGGCAAGTTTGAGGGATATGAGCTGGAGCAGCCCGGCTAGTTAGTTCAATTTTGACATCCTGTGCTTTTATGTTTTTGATGACTAACTAAACATAACCATTAGTTATGGTCAGATGGGTTTTTTCGTTATGTTCAAGGTGCTGTCCAAGATGTTCTTGGACACGGATTCTGTGACCACACTCAACAGCAAGCCGTTTCCATCGGATTACTTCCTTTGTCGCGTACTGTTGCCCGAACTCGCCCTATCCCTGATTGCCAAAGATGTGGGCCTGCCGGTCACCGATGCCAAAGTCATGATGATTCTCGAACGAAGCCGGGCTTTTGGAGTGGCTGTCTTTTCTCAAAATGACGATGATGTGCCTTTGAAGCTTGGTAACACAGAGAAAACTATTGTAATCTCATCCTCTCAGTCGTCAGATCAAGGAAACACCAACAAATTCAGTGCAAACTCAGACTCAAAACATCCAGCTCACAAAAGCCCTCTGACCTCGCCACAGGACCAAAAGATATTGAAGCAGATTCCACACTTCATGGTTCAATATGTCAACTCGATTTTCGATCCACCACCATTTGGAAACTGTGGGTATTATGCAATTGCCGCAAGTGTTCAATCCTACTCTACAGATTCGTATCTGCATGTTCGAAACAAGTTACTAGCCGAGCTCAGGGCTAATGCAAAAGACCACAAGGCTCTGATTTCCGTTGCTCGGACTCGGCCAGCCATGAAGACGCGGAATTATCGCCCGTATGCTGCCGAGGTAGTTCAAGACCTTCTGGTCCGACTGGATTGGAAAGGGCTTGAATGCAGTGAGCGATATTGGTTGCAAATGCCGTATTTAGGTTATGTGATTGCGAGTACGTACAATAGGCCATTGATCCAATTGGATCCACTGCCATCCAACTGTTACACGTTTTTTCCTTATCGGACCCAACCCAACAAGGAGATTCCTATCGTACTCGCATTTGTCAACAAACAGCATTTTGTGAGCTTAGCACCTAAGGCGGGCTCGATACCTTTTCCAGAGGTGTATGGTAAGTCCAACAACTCAGCCATGCTTGACACAACTACAATACCGAGTTGGGTCAAAATCTACCAAGATCGGTTGGATAGCTGGACTAATCACAGACAGTCCACCTAGTTTTACACACTTTCATGTTTTTCTTATCACACTCCTCACTCACTACACATCACACTTGTTACACTTGTCACACTCGTTATTATACTTTGTCTTTTGGCGTCTTGTCTTTCTTTCTTATCATGTGTATGCCCTTTAAGCGTGGCAAAGGAATGACAAATATTACATGGATTTCAAAGTGGTAGTCTACTGAGAGAGAGAGAGAGCCTGTGACAAGATGATGGACGGGCTACCTAGCCGCATCTGAGAGTTTTTGGAGTTGCTCAAAGTGCGCGGTTTAATAATTTTTGCTTTGCATTTCAAAACCGGGCATTCCCGGTTTTAAAATGGAAGCGGGCTGCGAAAGTTGAAAGCCCGCTGGGTTATCCGGTTTCCGGGCTTCGGATCTCGAAAAACGGGCGCCAAATAGTGGGATCCGTATATAAATGACACTGGAGAGTTGAAACTACGGCTTGATGTTCAAGTAAACATGAAATTCAGTTAGTGTGAAAAGGTGTGAAACTTACCAAAAGGAGCGAACACCGGAAATGTCGGAAATTGAATGATGCTTTGGCTTTGGAATGTTGAGGGACCCGTTTGGTGAATTGGTATGTAGTGAAGACAAAACAGTACAAGATAGTTTCACACACAACACAGGTCAAATTATTTGTTCTCATACCAAGTACAAGTGGTACCAAACTGATTTGTACCACAGGTAGGTTGTTGTTCATTTGAACAAGAATAGATCACAGGAGATCACACCTTAATCTATGGAACATAGACATTAAAAAATGACTCATGACGTGAAACAATGTTAAACTGATTTGTGTGAAAATGAGCTTCAAATGAAGAACACACCCTGAATATACTCAACTTACGATGAAATTTTAACAATACAATGCGTGATTATATTTGTAACACAACTAGGTGAACTCACTTACATTTTGTGTGAAGATGAGCTGCAAATGAAGAACGCACCATGAATATACAATATTCAATGAAATTGTAGCAATATAAGTATTACATAATTTGTAATTATAATTTTAACTTGACTAAGTGGACTACTCCCTGGCATGTGAATTCTAAATCATGAATGGAACTTGAAGCATAGATATCATCTTTTGAAAATATGATGCTTGGAAACACAAGTGGGAATTCAAAACAGATGGACTTCCAATTTGATTGGAAGTTGAACACCCACGGGAAAATCAGCATCCCCTTAAAGACTTTGAGGTGGATCAAGGCATAATGTTATGGGCTCGTCTCACGGGAGGTACTTGTGGTGGAATGAAGGAAGGTTTACCAAGCAATCAAGTTATGATGTTGATTGTCGGATGAGGAGACAACTACAACGTTACGTAAGACAAGTTATCTAGACATCAATCTGTGACATGTATCATCACGTGTGTTACATATGTGAACCATAACACATAAGTCATAAATAAAAAAACGAAAAATGGTATAGGTGCATAAGAAGTTGCAAATCACAAAATCTGATTAGAGAGACCAGCCTTGAATATCAATTTTGCTTAACATGGCAACAGCTTGAGGCTTTTCAACACCTCAATCAAAGACTTTGATAGGGGTTGAGGTTTGAGCGGGAGATGGGAAGTGGATGTACTGGGGTATAAGTACCAAAATAGGTGCCCAAATGAAGGATCTGAGTAGAGAGACTGGCCATGAAATTAGATTTTGCATCACAGGGGGAAACCCTGAGCCTTTCCTTGGCTCCATTCCAAGACTAATCAAGGAATTGAGGTTTGAACTGGAAGTGGGAGCATGACTAAAACAGGGACAACTGTTCCTGTAGGGAAGATAAGGTCAAGTTTGGAGTAGTTTCAGGTTTTGTGAGGGTAACTTTACAAATGATAGTTTTTTTGGTGTTACCACAGCTCTCCATCACAATTTGAATCACTTTTATGTACAATGCGGGTCAATTGTGGGGGTCCATGTGAGTCATGGAGTGTAAATGAAACTTTTGCAATATGTTTGATGAGCTCATGATAGAGGTAGATTTAGACTCAGTGAGGATGGATCCATCATTGGTCAAATTTTTGACATCCCCGCATTTCATGATCAACACCATAATGACTATTCCATATCATTATTTCTCAATCTTGGTTGAATTGGTTAATGACATGGCTCCAATAAAACTTTTTTGTTCTGGTAGCTGGGTCAAATGTGGAATCATTTTCAAAATCATGCATGAAATTTTCATCTTTTTCAGCATTTACTTCCAGTCTCATAGTACTCTATGATAACTTATGTCATGTTTTCTATAATTTCATGAGGCTTATTGAATGACGGTGCTCCAATAAAACTTCCACAGTTTCGAAATTGAACCGGAATTGAAGACATATTCTTGATGTCCCAACATTACTGCATGATTTTTTCAACTTTCTTCAAGAAAATTTTTTGACTTTTGAAAATTTGTATTTTTTGGTCCAACTGACCTTATCATTCTGTGTTAAATGCCACTTGTGGTCTACTTCCACAGAACCATGTTTCCACAGTACTCACAAAACAAAGCAAGAACAATGGAGTCCAGTTAGTAACTCATGAAACCAGGACCAATTTTGGTGTAACTTGTAAACTGTCAAAGTTTTATTGTAGCAATGTCATCAACCAATTCCACCAAGATTGAGAAATAATGATATGGAATAGTCATTATGGTGTTGATCATGAAATGCAGGGATGTCAAAAATTTGACCAATGATGGATCCATCCTCACTGAGTCTAAATCTACCTCTATCATGAGCTCATCAAACATATTGCAAAAGTTTCATTTACACTCCATGACTCACATGGACCCCCACAATTGACCCGCATTGTACATAAAAGTGATTCAAATTGTGATGGAGAGCTGTGGTAACACCAAAAAAACTATCATTTGTAAAGTTACCCTCACAAAACCTGAAACTACTCCAAACTTGACCTTATCTTCCCTACAGGAACAGTTGTCCCTGTTTTAGTCATGCTCCCACTTCCAGTTCAAACCTCAATTCCTTGATTAGTCTTGGAATGGAGCCAAGGAAAGGCTCAGGGTTTCCCCCTGTGATGCAAAATCTAATTTCATGGCCAGTCTCTCTACTCAGATTCTTCATTTGGGCACTTATTTTGGTACTTATACCCCAGTACATCCACTTCCCATCTCCCGCTCAAACCTCAACCCCTATCAAAGTCTTTGATTGAGGTGTTGAAAAGCCTCAAGCTGTTGCCATGTTATGCAAAATTGATATCCAAGGCTGGTCTCTCTAATCAGATTTTGTGATTTGCAACTTCTTATGCACCTATACCATTTTTCGTTTTTTTATTTATGGCATAGCAGGTGCCAACATCTACTTTTGATCGCAGACATTCTGGATTCAGCATTGGCCTTAATACCAATCAGAGAGCGTCTGTAAGGTTCCAATGTATTTATACAAGGCAAGGTGGGGTTGGTGCTGTTTGATGCATCTGAGCTAAATCGAAAATCTTACATTATCGTGGTATCTTTTCCTCAAAGCAAAGTTGCTTATGCGAGAGCGATGAGATTGAAGGCTGAACCCCGATATCACGATGACTGAATCCGTCGATTTGTCACCTAGCTTGTCATTTGATTTAATTGAATGCCTCTCGATTGGTAATTCAGTGTCAGCCTAACTAGAATAGGAAACCAGGTCCAAGGCCAAAGAACCTTTTGGACACGATGAGCCTATGATTATCTTCTGCCAGCACACACCCCTTTTTTAATTGCCCAATCTCTCCTCAAATCACATCATACACAATTCCATCCAAGGGGCGATCAATACCTTGTCCACTTGGTGCCAAAACCACACGAAAGCCACGGCCAGCAGGACCGTTAGAGGGGTCTTCGCAAATAGTTTCTGTGATTGAGGCAAGTGGGTCGCGCTGGATGAAGAATCAAAATGAAGAAATCGAGACCGCCATCGCCAAGGGAGCTGTTCCGATTGAGATGAACGTAGATGTTCAGCCTACATATGTAAACCCTATTGATCTATTAGATGATACTGACGAGGAAATGTCATACTACAATTTGGACGAGTTCCCAGCAGACTTCTTACCTCATCCCGATGGCCCAGCACCTCCACATCCACCTTCAACCTTCCATGAATATATCAAAGGTTCCTACTACAAACAAAAACAATTGACCAAAATCGCCAATTGGAAAAAAGTCTTGGGAGCCATGTTCATGTCCTATATGTCTTGTTCGCGTCTTACCTCTCAATGGGGTAATCCACAGTTGTGGAACTTTGATTACAACAATGAATGTGCGTGTTGTGTTGGAGACTTGCGCACAAGATTGGTTGACATGGTTGACATGCTGGGTTTGTCTCAAAAGTTTAATTCATTGCATCCAGATCCGCGATTTGGAATACTTACAGAGCTGTGGTTTGTCTTAGGTCGAAGGCAAGAGAATCTACACTTTTGTAAGTGTACTCCAGATCAGGTTCGCCTGATTCGAATGGGATATATTGGAGGATCTCCACTTTATCCTCAGACGGCGTTCTCAATACGTCTGCTTCGGTTTCATCATACATTGTGGAAGTTCTGCACTGTGCAAATCCAAGGCTTTGCTCTTGCCTTGGATGAGTTCCTCGACGCTTTCAATCCCCTCATCTTATAGTATCAGGTTCTGATCAGGTAACTTTGCAGTTCAACTTGCAAATAAATTCAAATCCAAGCATTGACTCATAAAACAATCTGTGATGGTAGCCTCGATTATGGCGAAGGACACTATCTGTAGCAATCGATGCATATCGACATATGCTTTGGATGGAAGAAGAGCTTTCATGGCGTGCTCTAAAACTAAATTCCCTTGATATGCTGGCCTTGAACTGTGCTCGATGTTTTGGCCCACTGCAAGATGTTGACAACGACTACAAACCTCATTACATAGTCTGTGTTGACGGGAATTTCCAGCATCGCCGACATTTAGCCGCAAGCCGTGAGTACGAAGAGAAAAGTACGATCATGCCTTCTTTATTCATGGATCCTAAAAAAGTTCGGGAATGGGAATCAAGAGGTCCTCAAAAGAAGGATGACTCAAGAATAGTACGTGATCTATTTGCTCTTTCTACGCGGGCAGTCATTCTGACAAATTTTTGTGTCTTCAGGACCCATGTGCTGCTTTGCACACGGCTGCTTCCGACCATAGAGGTGGTACCACATGGAAAGGATGTGATGAGACAGGCCTTATTGGAATGGCCTGTTAACATGATCACATCCTCAGTTACGTAAACGTGGTTCAAACGGGAGAGAGGTTTGTTATTCAAATCCCTCAAGTTGGCTTTATTCTCACATCGGGTTCACATAGGCAATACTACGTTCTAGCATTGATGGACCAGCTATTTAAACGAATTGATGAGTCAGCGAAGCCTAAAAAACGGGTTGCTGTGCTTTACAATATTGGCTGCACATTAGCAAAAAGTCTGATTAAGGTACGTTCTTTGAACCAATAGTCCTTGAAAACTATCACTTAAAGTTCTGCCAAGTCTTTCAGAACAAGACTTTCAAAGAAGAACGTGCAAGAAAGGCTATAAAATTAGGGACAAGTGCGTTCCACTCATATGTCCATAATTGGGCGTGCCAACTTTGTTATAATCCAAGGCTCAACCCTGGCTTTGGTCTCTCGGATGGTGAGGGATTGGAGCGCAACTGGAGTGGTATATCGCCTTTGGTTAGTGTGAACAGGTACGCTTCGAAGCAGCATCGAATTGACAGTATCAGTTTGAAGACATGCCATCGCAACAAGATGTTGAGTCTCAATGCAGGTGAGTTGTTGTTTATCATCCATCATCAATCAAATCTGATTGGTGCTGTGTAAATCATCAAGTCCAATTGACTTCTTCAAAATTATGTACTGCCGAGAAAACACTTCAAGAAGCAAAATATGCTTTAGAGAGGCTGCAGTCCGGAAATATCAATTACACAAAGGATCACTTTGCATCACAATGGGAACACCAAAAGCACTGTCAATTGACTGCTATGGAAGACGAGTCTCTGCAGAAACTGGAACAGAAGTTGGTTTCCTTGCTCGAACTCGAGGAGAAACTGAGAGATGCCCAGTAAGTTTGTGAATTGTATAATACTTTTCAAATATTTTTTTGCTGATCATGCTTAATTTGATAGTAACCAATTGTCCAGCCTACGGAAAAAGCGTCGGCGGAATCAGACAGATACTGAGAGAGCGGATTTGGTGACATTGCCAGCCTCAATTGTCAAAATTGAGAAGGCTATACATAGCGTTGCCGAGGAACTTGGGAATCCAGAATTTCGTGATATCCGAAAGGCAACTGGTGTGTTTGTGTTTCTCTCATCTTACCCTGTGTATATATCATATCAACTCAATGTGGTTATAGACCCAAAGGCACGTGCTCTCATCAACATTAGGCTAGCTAAGATGAAGCTTTACAAAGCAAAAGTTGGAATTATTGAGGCGCAGAAGAAGTGGGATAGAAACGGGCAGGGTATGTTCAATACTCATATGAGGAGAATTATAATTTCATAAATGATCAAATTTAAATTTCACTCATGATGCTTTGTGCTGTTGCGATGAGTGATGACTAGGTACCAAGATACAACAGAGCTTGAAACAAGGGATGACTAAGAAGCACTTGAGTTTTAAAAAGAAATGGGAAACTTATCGGAAAAAAGTTACTCAATATAATGAAATTACGCCTGTGAGTCAACTAACGTGTCCTACAATGGACGCTGCCAAGCTGCTACCGTGTGAAGACCCGTTCTGGAATGTGGGGGCTTTGTCACACCCATCCGAGAGATGGGCCATAGACTCAGGAACCGTGGAGGGGATACAAGCATACTTGAAGTACCGGAGCAGTAGTGAGGAAATTCGTCGAATCGGTCGTGAAACCCAACAAATAGTTCTTGCAGCGCTTCGGACCAAGGAAAAGATCGAGGCCATCCAAGAACTATGTAATAGTGGTAAGCAGTTGATCTCGTACTGAGACTACAAATGTTGATAGATGGACTTACGTTTTGTCGATACAACCTAGAATGGGATGTAGATAATGGTGGAAGAGCACTGATAGAGCTTGTTCAGGGAGGGCAGCGTGTGTCAAAGGATGTATGGGATGAGAATATTGGAGTATTAAAGACTTTGTATGTCAATCTACGCCGGTCTCACGCCCAGAGGTGGTTAGCTTGGAACTCTGGAATTGTGAGACTGCTTTGGAATACCTGTCAATACACCCAATCTTCAGTGGAGGAGACTGAAGCGCTTGTTGGCCGGTGGGGAGGGATCGTAAGGCGATCAAAACAGATGTGGGAGGGAATCGTGAATGCTCCTAGTGTTGAAGCTTTGGGACTTGATAACCTAGAGATTGTGGAGCAGGACTTGTTGCTGGGAGAAGATGGTGAAGACGCGGATATAAATGAGTTAATTGGGGAAATGTTGATATATGATGAAAGTGAATTTGACAAGGATGAAGAAATTTGTGAATGATCGATACTACCTTTGTGTAGTGTATTCTTATTCAGTTTTTGGTTGTTCTTGAGTTTTGTAGCCTCCCATGCACGAGGATGGTTTGAGTCGGTCAAGTCCAAGTGTTAATAAAATTTGGTTTGGTTTGTTCTTGAGATTAGCAATCATGAGTCAGTGAAGTATTGAATCTTCTTTGTTGATTTTGAAAGAATCTTCGAGTTTTATTGTCTTTGAATGATAAGAATGAGTGCCTTTGAGAAAGATTTGTTGTTGATTCGTGTTTGATATTGAATTCTTGAGGGTGAGGTTTTGAGGGTGAGGTTTTGAGGGTACGCAAAGTCAAAGGTTTTCAGCTTTTGGCCCTTGGAAGTGAAGGTCGTACTTGTGTATGTAGAATCAGTGAGGCAGACTGATCTGGATCAGCGAGGCAGACTGATCTGGCGGGTGGAGATGACTTGTTGATTCTGGGACGTGGCCAGACGTGTCTTATGAGTGGACCAGCGAGTCTGAGTGGTTTATGTGCTTGCAGACTCGTCTGGCAGGTCAAAAACTTGTAGAGGAATGAGGCTCTAGATTTGTCTGGTACGTCTGAGAATCTGCCTGCAAGAGTAGGGTGTGACTCCGCTGAAAAATACCTGTTTTTTATTGGGGTCATACAGTAGGGTCAGGTAGCCACAGGTGGATCGATGACGTTTTGAATCTGGTGGTAAAATGTTTGCCTCATTGATAGCACTGGTAATATCGTGTATTTCTGGTATTGAAGACGATTGCCAATCCCAAGAGTGTTTAACTGGCATGATTGGAAGAGATATTGGTGGATTCGGAATTTCTGGTACTGGCTCAATCTGCATTGGAGTGACATAGGGTACAAGTTGATTTGGTGACTCCTCCGTTTCAATTTGCCTTACCAAATGGTCATTACCTTCTATCTGCAAGGAAACTTCAGGTAAGACGTTTCCAGGATATTGTTTTTGACTAGGTGAAGGATTCGGGGGTGTGTCAGGTGGTGTATTAACCGGTGTTGTTGATGGATTAAGGGAAGTGCTGGGAGAATACAGTGGGTCTCATCAAAGCCCAACTACCCCAACTACCCCCCCCGTAGGGGGTTCAAAATTTTGGCCTCTGAGGACCTCGAAAATCAGTGAAAAAAGTCATTTTCACCATGCAATTTGACTGATCTGGGGTTGGATTCCGCTTCGGGAACCCACTTTTACCAAGTTTAAAGCCATATATTACCCTCTGGTACCCATATAGTAAGCCTAAGGATGTGTTTAAATGTGCTCGGTTCGAAATATTGCCCAAATGTCTAAAAAAAAATTTTTTTGCCTCGCACGCGTCCATCCTCATAGGATTAGAATGAGATAGGTCCCCCGAGCCCATTAAGCTTATTAAAATGTGTGCTATGTAATTATGAGGTGTGTATAATTCATCTCAAACTTGAAATTTTGCTTTGCGGGCGCGGGGTAGTTGGGCTTTGATGAGACCCACTGTACGTCAATGCCACTTTCTCTGACTCAGTGAAATCGGTGATGTCAGAAGTGGAATTGATTAGACCAGGAAAAGAATTAACATTAAAAACAATGTTGTGAGAGTAGACAGTTTCACTGGTGTCAAGTTTGATCCTGTAGTTTTTCATTCCAAGTTGATAACCTAATAAAATACCAGGTGCGGATGTAGCATCAAACTTTTTCCGAAATTTCTTTGAAATGAGTACATAAGCCTTGCATCCAATAGGTTCAAGACGAGATACATCAAACTCTCTACCATGCCATAATTCGTATGGAGTTTGATTGTTGATCTCAGCCATTGGAGTTACGTTTCCCAAGAATACTGCCGTGCTAACAGCCTCAGCCCAAAAAGAAATAGGCAAATTAGAATGTCGCGAAAGCACACAAGCTTCCTCAGTGGTTGTTCTATTACCGCGCTCGGATACAGGATTCTGCTGTGGAGTGTAAGGCGAACTCAAGTAAGAGGTTGTACCATTTTCTTCCAACATTTCACGAAATTCCTTTGACATGTACTCTCCACCCTGATCATTCACAAGGCTCACAATTTTGCGGTTATGAAAGGTTTCAACTTCAGCTTTAAATTTCATAAAATAAGAGAAAGTTCCAGATTTTGCTTTAAAAATATACACATGTTTATAATTTGTGAAAGCATCCGTCAATTCAAAGTAATATAAACCTCCTCCTTCTGACACAGTTGAAATCTTTCCACTAAGGTCACTATGAACAACTTCAAGAGGAAAGGTAGCTTTTGGGATTGAACTGGGATACAGAAGACGATGACCCTTAGAAATTACACAGTCTTCACAAAACCAGTCATCAGGTGCCTTAACTCCATACATTAGTTGAAGTCGGTGAGTGTTTGTGTGACCTGATCCGCTGTGTAGCATGCTGTAATCAGCCACTGTTGTTTTATTGCAAATAAAAGAAGTAGATGACGAGCCTAAGATAATGTCCAATTCTATGACCTGATTCCTGATTTGACCGCTGAATCCAGCATAGCCTTCCTTAGTCAAGATGACTATACCTTTATCATGAAAAAGTGGATAACCGTCATTGAATAGACAACCCATGCTGATTAGTGGTGATCCTAAGTTGGGAACGTGATAGGCTTGCAAGACAATGTTTCCACCAAAAGAGTTACACAAGATGTCGCCTTTACCGGCAATGTGAATAACACTCCCATCTGCGAGAGATACATCAGATTTAGCTTTGACGTAGTTGGTGAATAACTTGATGTTAGAAACCATATGGTCAGAGCAAGCGCTGTCGAGTAAGACGATTCCATCATCAGTAGGGGCACAGCAGGACAGAGCGGTAGTTTCAATAACGTCGTCTAGATAGGCGGCTTGTAGAACAGCTGTCGTCGCTCGACTTCTTGACACAGGTGCAGGGTTGGCTGGTCAAAGTTCAGGAAATGCTTGATAGCATTGTTCAGGTTTGTGTCCTCTGACAGCCGGATTATGACGCCCGTTCAAACAGGTAGGATAGGGAAAACATCGAGCTGGTTGTTGCGGACGATTAGCAATAGTTGCTGATGCAGTGGCATTATCACGACGATGACGTTCATTGTAATCAACAAGATAGGAGTCCATGACATCAAGAACTACCTTTGTTTTCAAGGGACGTTTGGTATTGAACAGAGAAATTGTCATCTCCATCAAATTTGGAAGTTTGCCGACTATAGTTTCACCAATCAGTTCTTGAAGATCATCGGTGAAGTTCACACCGCACGCGCGCATAGTCGCAAGCGCAGATCAAGTCTCTTTGATATACTTGTCAAGGGAAGTGAACATGATTCTAGTAAAAGTAGAGTAGGCTTGACCTTTACTACTAGAGGTGGTGGCTTGAAACTTCTCTTTCATAAGTAGCCAGATCTTCAGAGGTTGATAGATGAACCCTTCAGATTCGACAATAATACGGTATTGTTGAGTCATATGACTGAACATAATACCCGCAGCCTTACGTTGACGCATAACGTACAAATCGTAAGTGACTTTTTGTTCTCGTGAGACCAAACCTTCAGGTTCTGGAGGTGGTTCTGCTTCAGGGTCAATGAACTCATTGAGTGAAGCCGACATTAAGGCTCCGGTGATATCACCCTTCCATTCAGGGTAATTGTTGTCGTCGAGTTTGACAATGCGTAAGCGTGCTTCAGATGACATGATGGAATAATTGAGGTGATCAAAATGAAGTGTGGTGTGCGTTGAAAGTGTGGTAGTTTCTTGAATCAATCAGAATTTGTGTGCAATAGCAAAAAAAAAATTAAGCTTCTCGTGGTGTGTAGCAAGATGTGATGGTGAAGGTTTCCCAATACAGCTAGAGAGCTGGGCTCATAACCAATTGAACTATGAATCAATCTAAGATTGTTCAAGGTGTCAGCTTTGTAAACCAAGCTGCACACTGATCAAGAGAAAAGAACAATCTGAAGTAATGAAGATTGTAAAATATAAGTTTGATTTCCATAAATAAGTAAAACAAACAACATAACAACTTACACCTAAGATTGTTCAAGGTGTCAGCTTTGTAAACCAAGCTGCACACTGATCAAGAGAAAATAACAATCTGAAGTAATGAAGATTGTAAAATATAAGTTTGATAAGAGAAAAAGAGTTAAAACAATGAACAACGATTTACTCTTATAGAACTCTAACATGATGACATCATTAACAATCTTACATAACCAAAAGATGAAGTAATCAAAGAAAATCATAACGTGAAAGAAGAGACGCGCTGAGATTACCAATCTCAATTGAAGTCAAGGACATCAAGGCATGTAGTGTTGGCGCTGAGCCCATAACCTGAAGCGGGAGGGATTGGGCTCATACAAAAATTTAGTTTTGATGAAAAGAAAACCCCAATCTGACACTGGATATCAAGATCAAGCTCAGCTGGGAATCATGTAATGCTTAATCATTTTCTTTTGAGCTTATGAATTAATGATACAACTTTGGACCTCTAGTTTTGATCACATCAATGGCCATACTGTCAATGTTGGGTTCATTTGTCATGTCCTTCATACTGAGACAGGTAGATCTTATTGCACACGGTTACTGATTTATTATACATTGCTTACTGGATTAACATACACTGTTTACTGATCTATTGTACACTGGTTACTGGATGACCATGTCTTTTTATCGCAATAGAGCTTGTTCACTCCTTAAATCCGCTAGAGACTTCAGCCAACACACTTGGCCTTTCGTATATTTAGCTTAGGTCGATTCTTACTGTTCTTGACACTTGAAGCTATGATGAGAATTTGGATTACCGCGCCCATCATATTTTGAAACCTACAGACAGATACATGGAATTATATAAGCAGAAAGTCTTGAGTACGGGTGAAAGAATTGAGACCAACCAATGGCCATGGGCATAACTTCCTTTGAAACTGAAGCCCTTCAGCCCTCTGATCATTTTTGAACTTTGCTGCGATCATGTGATCCGGAGCCTTCCCATTTTCGGTCCATTCGATTAGCGCCAAGACCATGTCGTGCTTGCTGTCAAACTTGGAAGATTGCATCATGTCAGTTGGAGGAAACACTCCTTGTCCAGCTGCGCCTATGCTTGAAGCACCCGGTCCTCCCCCACAGTGACCCATACCTGACCAAAGAGAGCAAATCAATTCCGAGTTCTTAAAAGGACTGATGAGGGCATGAAATCAGTAGTTACCAGGAACTGGGAATAGTCTGTAAGACTCTCTTGGATCTCGTCCCAACGCCTTTTTGACTTGACCGTGGTACCATATAGACTAATGTATTTTCAGATCGGATTAGTGAAATCATCAAAGTTTGGAGACCAAAAATGTTTCAAAGCTGCCGGTGTGACTTACAGAACGGCTGGGGATCAGGGGATCTAGGAAGAGCAGAAACCAAGTATCAGTGGTGATAGTAGCGGAAGAGCCGCTGGTACAGATTTGTACTGACCAGACATTCCAGTATAAGTCATCAATTTCCCCCCACGTTGGATGAAAGGTAAGATGTTACCATCGATTGCATTGCACTTCCCAGGGTCTGTTTGATCTGCGACGGAAAGCATCTCAATGATGCCTTTTGAGGTGAAGTTGTTGTCCCTGGTAACACTGGTAAGATTCTTGATGATATCAAAGAAATTTCACGTCAATTAACTTCGAAAGACGATGTTATTGGTAATGAGTCGACTCACCATGACTTGATATTTGAAAAAATCCGTTGCCACTGGGAATGGTACCGCAGGCATGAACATACCGGCTCTTGCGAAGAACTCAGAGCCATGCGTATAACTCGGAAAGAGGAAGGTTCCATCTCCATCCACCCAATCTTCAAAAGCAGATCGTACTACGGATATTTGTTTCGAAGTCAAGCATTTTGGTGGTATCGTTTCACTGCTACTCGATTTATGTGAATTGACTTGGGAGCACTGAAGTGATTCGAACGTTGGCTTGCAGACTAGCGGATTATCAATGACCCCATCCTTGACCCCATCCAACATATCACATTGGGTCAAGGTATGTTCATGGACGAGCGCCCAATCGCTTATATTCATGAACCCTTCCTTCATTGGTGAATTGCGCAGGTTAGATTCCACCATCCATCCATTCCTGCATGAATTGACGCTGAGTCAAATGGCTATGATGCACAGCAAAGTGAGGAAATGAAAAACTTACAGATGAGTCCACCATTGCGCTGCTGCACCTGCAAGTACACCATCAAAGTCTTTGGGATAGGCTTGCACTTCTTTCAGACCTTGCTTGCCTCCTGAAGAACAACCTGTATACAAAGTATTTCTTCAGCTCAAGAGCGCAGATGATGAGATCGTGGAAAATGGACAAAATAGTGAAAAGACGAACCCAGCCAGTAGTTCTTGTTCGCTGGTTTGCCGTAAAAGTGCTTCACAGCTGATTTGGAAAATATGGTACTAAGGTGGACCGCACGATACCCAAAATCGTGACGTGTTTCTCCATTCGAAATGGCGAAGGTACCATCGAACTCCATGCCATCATGTCCAGTGTTCGTCGATGCGACTGCGAACTTGTATTTTGTCAGCGGGACTGCCTAGAAAGTGATGAAAATGGGTCAATACCTGCCAGAGAGGACGCAGTATATGAGCTGGGAAAATGGGTACGACTTACCATGCTATCATTTACCCGAACGTTCAAGAATAGGAGCAATGCAGGTGAGCACAGTCTTCATCTACAATCATTGTCTGAGAAGGGCTCACTCTGGATAATTCACCCTCCCAGAATCTAGATTTAGAAGAAATTGCACGAAGGAATCGTCTTTGAGTTGTGAGCTTGCAACATCAAATAGATGAAAGACTGACTTCCTCCATTCCCGACAAATGCAAATCTACCACTCCAGTCTTCCAAAGGTAACCAAACCTCGAATTGAACACGACTGGTGCTCGAAGTGTTGAAATAGCCTCCTGATAATCATGAGTTTCATGAATCAGTAGGACGTCAACCTTATCTCGACTTGACGTTGGGCTCACCAAATCTACAGAACTTTGGTAAGTTGGGGATCACCTCCCTGAATGGCACTGTGTTCGGAGATGATGCGGAAAAGTTACTGGAAGCTGCAATATTTCAAAAAAATCATGTAGCCAATTGAAAATAAGTATTGAATCAGTCGCACCAACAAGAAATCATTTGAAATGGTTTCACTGTGTAAGTCTGAAACATAGACTTCAATTTTGTGTTTCTTGATGGCAGCCGGGACCAGTTGCCGTAGATTAGCGCAGCGAGTAGCCAGCTCTTGCCCGTCAGTGCCGTTTTGAGGTGAAGCGGACAGATTCGAGAACTGATTGTCCGACGTAAAAGAGCGAGCTAAGACTTGACTTCCGCACAATACTCCTCCTATTGACAATGAGAGCCATTGAATGAAAAGCCTCATTATGGGATGATATCTGAATCGAGCTCAGTGGGGTTTATCTTATGTATGGTCAAGTGTTTTGTGCAGTAAGTTGAAATTGTACAAAGTTGGAACTAGAGCCCAAATGATGAAATGAAAGGGATCCGACAAATCAGAGTCTACGGCGATCTGAACAAGCGATGAGAATGGGCTTCGATGAATCGTAGTCTACCGCAAGCGGGGGATAAGCCTGGATAAGCCTAAAGTTTTGAGAAGTTGAAAGAAATGTACACTATGCGTAAATTTTTGAGATGAGGATGAACAGGGAGAAAAGAGGCTTGATGCGATGGCACCAGCACACAACGATTTATAGAAGGCTCAATTCGTGCATTGAAAAGAGCCCCTTGAGATCCTTCTCTCTCTCATCTGTAGCAACCCAGACGGCTTGTCTTCTTGTTCCAGGTATCGCCAAGTGACCCTGAAGTTTCGCCATATCGATACAGCCGGGGTAAAGGATAAGCCCGTACGCATCAAAAGTAACGTGGGTTTAGCGCAAGAAAGCGTATGTACACCGCAAGACGAGAAAATTTGGAACCTTGTGGCAATTGATAACACTAGTGCGAGAGCAGCGCTGGGAGGTTTATCAACAACCCCAGGGATTTTTCTGACTCATGACGCTAACCTTATCCCCCCGAAGATACGACTCCAGTTCACCCATTTATGGGTTTGTCAAGCAGGCACAAAATACTAAACCGAAGTGGCATCACAACCCATTCCACAGGTTTTTCCAACATCCCGTCTGCGAAGAACTGGCCGAGTTCATCCACCAGATACCTCTCGACCCAACCGACATCTTAACCCGCCCTACCAACTACACCACAATCATCCAAGAAAATGAAGGACTCGCCAAGACCGAGGCCAACAAACTCACAGCGACACTGGAGCACGTTGTGATTTTCACGGATGGCTCCAGAATACCGAAATGCACCACGGCAGCCGCAGCGTGGTGCAAAAACACTAACAAACTAGACCTTAGGCGGGCGAGCCCGCCTCTAAAGCAAGACTTTACTTACTATCAAACAAATTGGTACAACTTAAACATAAGGCAGAATGCATGTATTCATACTGATTTTACAAGGTTAACAATCTATCATCATTGACTTGACAGGATTCAGACCTTGGAGGAAAGGCTTGACAACGCACTGATCAGGTGTAAAAAGATCAATTGTTATATGGAAACAAGAGAAAATTACATCTATATCCAAGTACAAATAGAATCTTGTAGACAGGAATCACAACATACATATGCACAGTAAGGAGGTGATTAAGCTGAAGATGAAGATGGATATGTTTCAAGGTATATTGGGAGTCGGTACGAGTATTGACCAACGGGAATGGGTCGAAAGGCGACCGGGTAGTGAAAGCTCACGGGGTGGAACCATAACGTCCCATCCTCTCTGGCGGAGATACTTCCATCTCACATGCCTTCAGAGGATGGACGTTAGGATGCAAGTTCCGCAACACATCATTTCCCTAAATACCCATCACGGTGTGAGGAACTCTTTGTCCCACATTTGAAAATTTCCTATTTAAAAATTTCCTACTTTCTGTTAGCTTTCAATCTACTACAAGCCGTTCGCATCGCTATTAGCTCAAACAAAAATTCCTCAAAAATTTTTGTTGAAAAAGGAAGAAAGAGTCCGCACAATTATCATCGCGACAATCATTTCTTTTTGCTTAAAAAGTCTACCTTAAGCAAAGGCCTTCTTTTTCACAATACTTCTCTCACAAGTTATGATCGCTGAGGCAAACTTGGTACAAGATCGTTTCAAAGCTATCGATGCAATCCTCACCAACTATGACATTGTGGGTGGCAGCACAGCCATGTCGATGGGCGAACTTCGTGACCAGGTTGCGAAGGTCTACGACCCATCGTCCCACGACTTCATATATCATTGGTCAGCCGTGGCACGAGTCGCAATCGCGCTCGACCACGCCCAACGCCGAATTGAATACGGCACGGTGGATGAGCTCCCACCAGGTGCCGACCCTATGGCGGAGAAACCCTACGTTCTCCGCCGAAAATTTAGACCATCCTTGGACGCCGACTACTACCGGCCACCTTGTGGTTTCATTGGGAAACAACTTCCGGCTGGGTTCAAAACGTCTGACCCTAACCAGAACTTGGAAGATCTTTCCATGTTCCCGGCAGGAGGTTTGCACCATCAGGCTGAGCCAACTTTTCCATCGGCCTCACCACCGCCTTTCCAACCAAGACTCCCTTCACCAGGAACCCCTCCCTCCCCAGGGAAAAAGAAAAATCGACGTCGGCACCGCCGACGGGCTCCATCTAACCAGGATGACGGAGTCCTTCGAGGAGCCGACATTCCTCTGGCGTTGCGGGTCTCATCCCCTCGGCAACCAACTGCTGGAGGATCTCAAGCCAAGAAGCTTATCATCCAGCCAACCATCAGCCTGGCCGACAGATTGGCGCCGAAACCGGCATCCAATGTTGCTGATAAACGTCTGGCTTGTCCATTCATCGATAACCCTAAGCGAAGAAGGCACAACTCGCCACCTTCGTCCTCATCCTCGTCAAGCTCATCTTCAGACGGAGACTACACGCCTCCGCCAGCACCGGCTGCCTCTGGGGCACCAGCCAACTCTGGAAGCAAAGGGGACAATGACGATGAGATCCCATTTCTGGCTCACAACAAGCATCTGTCCCCCAAAGCTTTTACCCCTCTCTCTTCGCAAATTCAAAAAATCACTATCAAATACAAGTCAAACATCAAGAAATTTGTCTCCCTATTTAACTCCTGCGGTAACCGCCCAGCCAACTGGCACAACTGTCTCACCAAAGACTTGTTGGAGTATAATTTCATCGATTTACGGAAATTATACGGCGAAGTTTCCTCCTCTGCGCCCTCGGAAGCTTTTCTCAAAGTTAATGACGCCGGCAAGCTCAAAAGCATTGATGGAGCGCCTCCCAAAGAGATCACCAACAGCGACCACTGGAAAGATCTCATGTCTGTGGCTTGTCATGCGTATATCACAGCCTTTCCTCCCGCGGCAATTTTCATCAAGAAGTATTTCGATTACATCTTCAGCTTACCAGGTTTGTTCCAGGCCAAATTCAACTGGAAAGATGTCAGAGACTTTGACGTCGAGTTACGGAAAGAATTCGCCTCCCGGCCATGGCTGGTTTGGGGAGACTACACCCATGATAGTCTCCGAGGCATTGACAACCAGATCTTGTACAGTGCCGCTAGTTGGTTCTCTCGCTCCGCGCGCAACACCGTGAAAACGCCTGCAGTATCACGAACAGTCATCCAAGAGTCAATATCTTCTCCACGAGCAACGGCACGAGCGACACAACCCAAAAAACCTCGAGGGCGTCGCAACAAGCCCAACTACACCGTCAAGAACGCCAAAGGGCTTCCTATTGCTGATCAAATATGCATTAATTGGAATCTTGGCGTTTGTCCCCATTCAGACGCTGAGTGCGACAGAATACACAATATGTGCAACAAGGATGGATGCAATGGCACTCATCAAGGAAGCAGCACTCACAAATGAGCCCAACAACCGCCGGTTCCTTCGCGGGTTGGAAATTGACAGTTTATCTCGAGGATACTCTGCCTCAGTCAAATCATCCCTTCACGCTGAACCCCTACCTTCCGCTCCCCCTCTATCATCCGATCCCCTAGCAGCCTACGCTATCAAACGCAGGCCAGACTTATTCAAAATCACTTGCCCAATAAAAATCGATAAATTCGTTGCTCTTCTCAAAAACCACCAAAACAGACCTCTAGTTGATTCCGTCGTGCTAGGGCTCACGGAAGGATTCTGGCCTTTGTCGGCAATGCCTTCGGACGAGACAGTGGACAACTTCAACCACGCCTCTGGAGCCAAAGCCGAGAAAATCTTAGAAAAATCCCGCAACAAAGAAGTCAAGGCGGGCAGATACTCACCTCGGTTCTATACTCTCTTACCTGGGATAAAAGTCTCCCCGCTCTGCCTGGCGACAAACCCGAATTCAGGCAAAGTCAGAACATGTACAAACATGTCATTTGGCAAACCTTCACCCAACGATCTCATCAACAAAGAAAAAATACGAATCGACCTAGACTCCGTGGCATCATTCATTCCTCATCTCCTAATTCATCGTCAATCCAATCACAAGGTTCTGATTTGGAAGTCGGACGTCGATGGTGCGTTCCGTATCCTGCCAGCTTCCTTGCAGTGGCAACTTTGCCAAGTGGTGAGAATTGGTAAGGCTCTCCACGCAGATAGAAATGTGAACTTCTGTTGCTCAAGTTCTCCGAAACTTTGGTGCACATTGTAGAACTTAAAGCTCAACAAGAGCTTTACAGAGCTTCAAGAGGGATAATCTACTAATATAACTAACTAGTAGAATTTGCCTAAGACTGCCTCTTTGAAAGAATCAACACGGGGTTTTGCTGAATTCTTTGGGATAAGGCACCAGAGAAATTTGTCTCAATACTTAATTCAAGTATTATTCCCGTGATTTTTAGAAATAAAGAAATCTCAACACTATTGTAGTGTTATTCCAATCTGAGCACAACAAAACACAACTTTAATTACTAGCAAAAAGCAACAATCAGTTTGATTGTTATTCCAATGAAGACTTATAGTCTTATCACACGTAAAGAAATCTCTCCTTTGATGTAAAGGGGCAATTTAGTGAACTTAGTACTGCTAAAGTAATTTAATGATGATTAAAAACACTCTAACAAAAGTATAAGATGAGTAAAAAGGGGAACAAAGGCCCGTAAAATCCTTAACAATAGTATATATCCCTCTAACAACCTTCAAAAATGGTCAACAACCTCCAAAAACCCTCAAAAACCCTCAAAATCAACAGAAAATCCTCCAATGTAACCATATGATGTCATTATTATTATTGTTTGTAATGATTCAAGGCGTGAATTTGATCAATTGATGTGAATAAATGATGAAAAGATCTTCTTATGATGAATACAGGTGAGTTTTTCCTAATATTCATAGCTGAAATCCATTTTTGGAATTACGAATTTTTTGTAAAGTTGTTCAATTTTTAATTACTATAGCTCATTTGATAGCCCTCGTGATTCTGATCATTTATCACCCCCATATCACCTATTTCTGATGTGTGATGAATAAGTTATTGAGTTGTAAAGATTAAGAAAATAAAGTTTTGTCATGTAAATGTCACATGTAACCTCCAAATTCAAAATTCACTCCAGTTTCTTTGTTGCCTTATAAATTTTTCACTACTCCTCCGTTACTAATGATTTAAAGATTGTACATTATGAAATCAATGATTCTGCGTCGAATGAACTATCACATACCCAATTCTGACAAGTTTTACCATATGTAATTGACTAAAGACCTCCATTTTTGACGAATTTTGACTATTTTCACGTCTAATAATGATTTTTCTCCTATCAAAAGATCATTCCACAGCACTCCAATCAATCACACAGCACTAAAATCAATCTGAAAAACTCTTGGCGCAATCAATCCATCAATGACATCACTACACAGGAATTAATACCATAGTACCCTTTTTCGAAATTTCCCTTTTCTTGAATAACTTCACACCTCCCTTATCAATCCTCATGATCCAAGTTGCTGATGACTAATGTTGTCCTTCCCTTTCACAATAAAACCTTCCTGAACCAATGCCTCTTATAATAATAACCTAAAAACCACTTTCCAGCCTTTCATACCCATATTTTCGAATTTTCCTTCAACTTTCTTAATATTCTTCTTCTTCTTTCATTCTTTTCATAACAGTTTCCATTCCTTAAGATCCAAACTAAATGTTCTTCTTCCTCAAATCCCTTCTTACTAATCCCTTTAATTTGATTTTCACTCTTATACTATTTTTATTGATCTTTTCGAATTTTTCTTCACTCTTAAATGGTCTTATCAATTGCTTGTGTAAATATATGATTTGAAAGATAATGAAATGAGGATTATGAATCAACTATGATACCCTTGATGACTAATAACTTCAATCATAATTTTGCCTTTGACCAAAAATACGAATTTTCACACAATTTTTAATTTTTTTGCTTAAGTAGAGATCTTGCTCACCACAGCATTCTTTTCTCTTGTTCTGTGGATTGCTTTCCATGTGTTCAACATCACAGAGTTGAACGCATACATGGATGACTCCTGGGGCACAAACCTAGCCTCCGAACTTGTCATGTTCCAGGGTCAACGCATCCCAACAAATCAAGCAAAATTCTTGACCCTCTTTGACTTCATTGGCATTCTGTGGGCCTGGGAAAAACAGCTCTCAGGTCCTGTGCTTGAAGTCATTGGGCACACAATCAACTGTGAAGACTTGTTGATCTCCCTATCTATCAACAAACACATTGAACTCATCAAGGCTTTACGCTCCTTCACGTCAAAAATCTCCCATCCGTTGGTTGAATGGCAACAATTGACAGGATGGGCGAATTGGGCCTTGAACATCTTCCCCTTGGGAAGATGGGCAATCCAATCCTTGTGGGACAAGACCTCCGGCAAATCCATTTGCAGCGCCCACATCCCGCTAAATCGAACCAATAAAGAAGACCTCAATTGGCTCGCTGACGCCCTTGAGGCCTGGGAAGGTAGGCTCATCCTGGAATCCCTTCACTGGCCGTTAAAAGCGGCCGACTGCGTCTTCTTCTGCGACGCGTGCCAAGTTGGTCTCGGCATATGGCGACCTGCTACAGCTGCAGGTTGGAGTTACTCCCTGCCACCCCCAGCCCGTAACATCTACTGGGCTGAGCTTCTGGCCGTTACCTTAGCAATAAAGCTGGCGGCGGGATCAAAGCTCGAAGAGTGCTCATCTTCACAGATAACGAATCAGTATCACACCTGTTCAGCTCACATAACCCTATACCACTAGTCAGGACAATTTTCAAATACGCAGTCGAACTGATGCTCCACAACAAAATGGATGTGAAAGTCTGTCACATATCAAACAAAAACAACAAAGTGGCCAACTCGATCTCTAGATTCTGGACCGACACAACCAAAGCGCTTGTACCAAACGTAACGGTTACCAACTTAGAGCCGCAGCCGGAACTGCTGGTTGGTGGCAGCACAAGCCGCTCTTTCCTTGCATTCACTTGAAATTCAAAATTAAAGGAATCTGCCTCCTCTTTACCATTTTTTTTTCTGTTTTTGTTTGTTCCTGCTTCCTTCAAAATTTTCCACCTGTACCATCATTTCATGTCGTCTCCTTTCAGAACTTCATTTCATTTTTGATTCTACAAGATCCCCGAAAACGCCACACCGACACCTCCTGGCACGACCCGGTCAATCGATCATCAAAAGTCAAAATGGCCAAAGCTAAACGACAAACCAAAAAACTCTCCTTCCAACAACTAGAAGAATTGAACAAGAACAACATCGGAAACCATCTAGAACCAAACTCAAAAGCCAAATACAAGTCAGGAGCCAGACGCTTCATAAAGTTCTGCGAAGGGCAAAGCAAACCTATCTACCCCGACGAAACAAATCTCTGCCACTTCATCTCTGTTGTCTCCCGGGAACTGTTACCCTCGACAGTTGGGAAATACCTAACCGGTATCGCGTTCTGCTTCCGCGAAAGGTACCCTTGGGTGGATCAGGCAAGACACTCCAACCGAGTCAAGAAAACCTTGCGCAGGTGTCAAAAACTTTTCTCCCTCCCAATCAAACAAGCCAACCCCATGACCGTTCGAGACGTGCATACATGCGCCAAAGAGTACGATTCAACCTTCGACGACGCCCTCTTCAACGCAATCATAGCCCTAGGCTTCTCTGCTCTCCATTGCCTTGGGGAACTAGTCATCCCAGATTCGATAAAACTACAAAACATGCGCAAATGCATCCGACGCTCATCCCTCGTCTTCTCCACCTGTGGAACGGTGGCGTGTTACAACCTGCCATACCACAAGGCCGACCCCAACTTTAACGGGACACCGGTCTCCATTGTCAACCGCAAAGGCAACCCGACCTGCCCGGTAAACACCTTGCTTTTCTACACCGTCTGGCGTGACAGATGCTTTCCGTGCAAGCCAATGCTGGTCATACGTGAAAACGGAGTCCAACCGACGCGCACATGGTTCATCAAACAATTACAGGCCATCTTCAATCAAACTTGTTTCGGTCACTCACTCAGAGCTGGCGGAGCAACCTCGTTCGCACAAAGCGGCATGGAGCATGAAACCATCCGGCAAATAGGCCGATGGTCCTCAGACGCCTTCGAAACATACATTTGGACCCATCCGCTCCTAAACTTAAGAAAAACGCAAGCATTCGCACAAACCTCAGGACTGTCCATGGGAGAGCAAGTAGAATTTCCAGGAGCAGCTCTTGTAAGCCTCCCGATGATTCCTTCCTCTTCTTGCTGACCAAACAGCATCCCATGAAATTTGTCACTCTGCTGACATTTTCACTCATTATTGCCATCTACCACAGTTGTGGACCAGATCCAGGGCAATAAAACCTCTCGACGAATCCAGTCAGGGGCAGCGCAGAGTAAGTCACCACGTGACCATCTTGTAAGATCTTGCTAACTCAAAGATCTGCCACAGATTCTTTGTCATAGGGACTAGCCTCCTTGAGGGTATCCCTAGGAAAATGCAAACATGCATCATCTTCCAAAAATCCGTTAGTCCTTTCATTACAGGCCTAACGCGATGCCATGCGGTGACGCTGACAGATTGCTTGGACCCGTCCTCGATCTCAATACTCACACATGACAAACGTAAAGATTTCAACCCCTAGGCGTCGTAAGAACGCCTCACATCACCACTCTAGCTCTACCATCACAACTCTTTCTACTACGAGGGAGGTTGAACTTTCTTCGTTTCTCTAGCCTGTCAGGTTCTCGGACCAGTTTTATCTGTTATCTTTTTCTCTTTGAGTCTTATACGCGTTTCTCCTTTTTGCACGCTAATAAGACAATTCGCCTCTCGGCAGTCAAGCGTAACCCAGCTGCTGATCAGCCCAGAGCCAGACCCATTCCTGGGAGTTGGTACGAGTATTGACCAACGGGAATGGGTCGAAAGGCGACCGGGTAGTGAAAGCTCACGGGGTGGAACCATAATGTCCCATCCTCTCTGGCGGAGATACTTCCATCTCACATGCCTTCAGAAGATGGACATTAGGATGCAAGTTCCGCAACACATCATTTCCCTAAATAACCTTCACGGTGTGAGGAACTCTTTGTCCCACATTCGAAAATTTCCTATTTAAAAATTTCCTACTTTCTGTTAGCTTTCAATCTAATACAAGCCTTTCGCATCATTATTAGCTCAAACAAAAATTCCTCAAAATTTTTTGTCAACCTCCCACCCGCCCAAACTTGTTATAACTCAACCATGTAACCTGGTCTTTACCTCCTCACGATAACACGTCCACATGTCCACAAAATGTGTTGTGCGATCTTTTGTTCAATGGTTGTTTCTGTCTCTTCTTTAAAAGTCCCTTTTATTTCAATTTTTCCGTCAACAGACTCATAAAAACTTGTTCAACCTTAGCTAAAAAATGTTCCGCCCACAGAACTTTCTTCGTTTCTCTAGCCTGTCAGGTCCTCGGACCAGTTTTATCTGTTATCTTTTTCTCTTTCAGTCTTATACGCGTTTCTCCTTTTTGCATGCTAATAAGACAATTTGCCTCTCGGCAGTCAAGTGTAACTTATCTGCTGATCAGCCCAGAGCCAGACCCATTCCCAATAATTTAGAAAGAAGATCGAGAGAGAGGTATGTCAAAATTACAACAGAAGATTATTAAAACCAAGTAAAACATTGTAAAATCTAGTGAAAGATAATCTGATCACAGTTTTTCCAGGAATCAAAGTTGAAACAATCTAGTGACAATTAGACCCAAATTCAGAAAAGAAATCATGATGTGGTTCAGGAAGATGAATGCAGAGAATTCATCATCATAATCATCATAATCATAAATCATATCATCATAAACATTAAATCATAAACATTAAAGGAGAACTATCAATTTGAACAAAACTGGACAAAACCCCTTCCCTGCTTGAAAATTGGATAGTCTCAAGGACTTAATGTTTCTGACTCTCTTACAGTCGTTTTCAGAAAGCTTGCCAGATTAGTCAAGTCCTCTGGCTTGCACCTGATCCGTGCGCTCGCTTACAGAACACTTTAGTTCCAACTATGTTTTATTTTTTGTAACTTTCTTCCATCACAAATCCCTCCGCGGATCGAAATATCATCCAACAGCTATGTGCAAACCTACGATGGAACCGGAGACCTCTCGCTCTCACAATCAACAATTTTTTGTTTGATTCGACTCCTCCCTCCCTCACCTCCTTTTTATTTTGTATTGGTTGGCATTTTATTGATGGTAAGTTATTCTATCCATCATACAAACTTGTTGATCAAGTTATCATGATCTTACCACCATTTTGTGTCACTCAATTGTGATTTTCAGCATTGTCATATGGGATGGCATTTGGTGAGTTTCTTTCTTGAATTGTTTCGTGCTTTAGTCTTCTAGATCAACAAAAATAATTCTAATCATGCTGATAAGGAAATATTTAATGTGACATTAGAACTTTTCCTTGAAGGACATCAACATAGTTTTTGACGCGACTCCAAATAGCTTTTTTGGTCAAATCAAACCTTCTGAGTTGACCAACAAAAAATCAGCAATTGTAGACAATAGGCCACAGCAAAATAAAATAGATTCTCCTGTTGCTCAAATCTCATGCATTGATAGTTTTTGTCCTTTTTGATGGAAGCCTTGTGTGCTTTTGACTTGACCCCCTTTCTCATATCACAACTTGTCTTTCAATGACTTCTTTACTTTCACTGCGTCCACCACCTCCCTTCTCGACGTTGAGAAGGGTAGAATGTCCCGATTTGGTTCAACTTTGTTCCAACTTTATTGCGGGTTAGTTCCACTACTCAGTATCCCACTCAGCATAGACTGAGAGATGCATGAGTGATTGATCAGAAGCCATTGATCCTCAGGGATTCCTCAGACGTTAGATTCTCAGCCTCAGGATATTCCTTAGACTTCATACTCACTTACATGTTTCGTGTATGTCATTCTATTA